>NC_069658.1:280284686-280532186 GCF_027244095.1 Hemicordylus capensis
TACCTCGACAGTGTAGCTTGTGATGATGTCATCCACCCTGATCCAAGATGGCAGCAAAAACTTTTGAGGCACAAGTGGGCTAACTTGTGAACTGTTTACCCAATTTGAACCAAATTTGCTACAGCTCTAGGGACATATAGGAATGCCCTAATGGCATTGGTGTGTGATGATGTCATCCACTCCAATTCAAAATGGCAGCCATATGAGCATCTGAGGCACAAGCAAGCTAATTTGTGAACTGTCTAACCAATTTAAACCAAATTAGGTACAGTTGCAGTGAGTGACATGTAGGGATACCTCAACAGCGTAGTTTGTGATGATGTCATCTACCCCAATCCAAGATGGTGGACACGTGAACATTTGAGGCACAAGTGGGCTAACTTGTGAACTGTCTAACTGATTTGAAGCAAATCAGGTACAGTTGTAGAGACACATAGGGACATCTCAGTGGTGTAGTTTGTGATGATGTCATCCACCCCAATTCAAGATGGCGGACATGTAAACTTTTGAGGTGCAAGTGGGCTAACCTGTGGACAGTCTAACTGATTTGAACCAAATTTGCTTCGACTCTATGGACACATAAGGATTCTCCAGTGGTGTAGTTTGTGATGATGTCATCCACCCTGATCCAAGAGGGTGGACATGTGAACTTTTGAGGCGCAAGTGAACTAACTTGAGGACTGTCTAACCAATTTGAACCAAATTTGATACAGTTGTAGTGACTGACACACAGTGACACCTCAGTGGTGTAGTTTGTAATGTGTCATCCACCCCAATTCAAGATGGCAGACCCATAAACATTTGAGGTGCAAGAGATCTAATGTGGAGATCTAATGTGGACCTCGATTCAAAACAAATTTAATCCAGTTGTAGAGACAATGAAAGGAAAGCAGGCTAATTAGTTCTTACTAGAACAACTAGGTTTTTTTAAGTGAGAAGAAATGTCTGTGAAAAATTTGTCTCCCAAGAGGTCTGGGGAAATTGACAGAATCCAGTTAAACCTGTTACCATTTACCATATTCTAGTAGCCAGTTTGCCAACGGTGGTACTCTTACCCCTGGATTTTAGGCCCAAAATCCAGGGCCTCCACACCCCCTTGGGGCCCCCAAATCTTCTTTAGTCTTTCCTGGGTGGTGTGGCCCGCTCACTGGCCCACACTGTGGCAGGCGACCAAGCTTGCTTGTGATTTCTGCCAGTTGTTTTAGAGACAGAGGGGGTAATGGAGAAAGAAATATGTGGGATGGTAATATGTTAAGTTATGTGTTGAAATGTTTCTGCTAAAGCATATTTGCATAAATATACCTGTTTTATATTCTTACATTCTTGTGAGTTCAGTTGCTGTTTGTGCCCTCAAGAACCTACGCGTTAAAAATACTGTGTGTCATGGGGGGTGTGTGTGTGAGTAGAGGGATGATGCTTAACTTTTCAGTGTTGGGCGGGGGCTCCATCAAGGTGGGGGCATTTAGGTACAGGCTCCAATTCCAAAGGCATTTAGGTCCAGGCTCCAAAATTACCTAGGTGCTTGCTAGAAAGATTCTTCCACAAGTCATTCCACCACAGACTAACAAATGGTACTTTCAGCACTTGAACTCATTACGGTAAAGCTGCCAATGGTTCTTCTTACACTTTATGAAACTGTGTTTCTTCTTTCAAAGCTGTAATCCTATGCATACTTACATATACACATTTGCTTGTGCATGGAATACAGTGGGACATACTTCCAAATAAAGATGCCTAAGACTGTTCTGTAACTGTACTAGATCTTCTAAGCATTACCCAAGTTGGAAACTTTGTTTGGCCTCAGTGTCTGACTCTTAGACTCAAGGTGGTGGCTGCTTTGGGATAGCAACTCTAATTCTGCGTCTTCTGTAAAGAGATTGTTCTCATTGACTATAAATATCCAGCAAATGAAGAAGGATGTGTAGCTAAAATTTCCTAGCAATGACTGCCCATATAAACAAATCTCAAGTGAAGTTCTTGCTTTGGGATAGCAACCCCATAACAAACACAATCCGCTATGAAATAACTTGAATCCTGAGTGCTATATGCAATTTTTAGTTTCTCCGACTTGCTTCATAGGAAGACATCAGCATGGGGAATACAAGCAATTATTCATGCCTTAATAATAAGAGTATTAAGTGTTACCTAAAGTGTGGATCAAAACCCCAGTGGGATTGCTAAAAGAGAGGGAGGTGATAAAGTACAGGAAGCAATGTTGTGGCTATGCTCCTAGTCTCCACAATTCTTTACTCCTTCCACTGCCGAGTGTATGTTTTATTTTTAAGACAGTCTTCCCTTCTTTTTTTTCCATTTTAAGATATCCAATAGTTTCAAAATGAAAAATAAAAGAAGTAATCTCAGCCTCTGTCAAATAGCTCCTTCAATTGATACAAAATTTGTGGACAAACTTGGAGTCCATCAAGGAAGGGAGAGTGGTAAAAATAGATTAATGCTTCTTTAAAACATCTCGAGGAACAATGCACTGTTGCTTCTTTTCAGAGGCAGCCCGTCTGGGTTTTCTAAGACTGTGCAGGAAACTCCTGTAGAGAGCATCTTGTTGGCATCAAAGCAGCCAGCCAGCAATTTATTTTGGACAATGAGGAGTACGAAGGGATTTCCCATATACGTTGCATGGGTGAGAGGCATTCTGGAGCCTTATTCTCATCTGGTGTAAATCAACATTCTGGGGATAATTGGTAGTAATTTAAGGCAGTGGAAGCCAGATTTTGCTAGGTACACAGAGCAAATCAGCCCTAACTTCAGAGGTGTTTCCCTGGAAATACATATCTGTGGATTTTAATCATCCAATAGATTTAATCTTCCCCACTAATCAGCTTCTAGGTGTTCCTTCCTGTAAGACCACATATGATGAGAGACATGGGCTAAAGGGAGGAGGTGAAAACCAGAAACAAACAAAGATGGAGTTGGATGACTGAGACTGCATTAGATTCATTAGCCTCAAGCTGTTTGGAATGTTTATATTTAATTTAGATTTAGCTACTTCAAAGTTCACGTTGTGCTAGTTAATAACTTTACTATAACTTATTATTTTCAGATGTTGGCAGGTAGACAAATTGTGAGTCACCTGAAGTATGCAGCTAAATCAGTAAGGCTTGCTTGCAGGGATTTTTTTTTTTTTAAGTTGACTGTTTATACTTTGCTATCCTCTGTGTTAGAAAAATAAAACTTAATTTGTAAAAGCCCCTCCTTTTCTCACTCAAAATACCATTTGAGAATGAAAATAACATGAGGCAAGTTAAATTCCACAGGCAACAGTTCAAGCCTGCAGCCTTCGTGTGTTGCTTTGAGTTTCCTCTTACATTGTTAAAGCTTTGTTTTTTTGAATATTAATTTAATTTAATTTATTTTTATAAACATGCATGCTGCCATTCAACCAGAGTTTCCAGGGCATCTTACAATATAAAAATGACAATAATGAAAATTATTGTTATTATTTTAATGATTATTATTTAATAAAACCTGGACAACTAATACAATCATTAAAACCACCCAGAAGACAATATAAAATCAGGATCATGGGAAAGTGTAAGCCCTGAAAGAGTAAAATGAGAAAGACAATGAGGAGATTCTCACAATCCACAAAAGGCAGGCTAAAGGAGTCCAGCCCGCTTTTTGCTGATCGTGTGCTGCCACAAGAGCCGCACGGATCCCGGCAGCAAGCCCTCCTAATCCCCCCTCCCCTTAGCGGCCCCTGATCGCCGCAGTCCCCATCGGCTCTGTGACGGAGCTGGCAGTTGTGTGGGCAGCCGATTCGGCCCCCCAGGGCTGTTTCCTTGCTCGTCTGCGGGGAGAGTGGGCTAAGCTCGCTCTCCCCACAAACCCTCCTAGAGCGAGTCTCACTGATTGTGAGACTCGCCTCATTAAGTGTCAATGCCTGGCCAGCATCCCTGGGGAGAGTTTTCCAAACATAAGGCACTATAGCTGAACATATCTGTGCAGTGCTGGAATGGTCAATGTAATCTGTCGGCTCCAACCACCCCTGCCATAGATTTGCCTGGCTCCCACCACACAGGGAAGACTGGTTACGTAGGAAATTGCCTTGTACCAAGACAGGCCACTGATCCATCTAGCTCAGCATTGGTTGCACTGACTGGCAGCAGCTCCTTGGGGCTGCAGAAGAAGTCTTCCCCAGTGCTATCTGCAGATGCCAGAGACTGAACCTGGGACCTTCCACATGCAATGCAGATGTGCTACCACTGAGCTATCCCCAGGGCTGGCCCCAGCCTCTTGCTAAATGGAGCTGCGAGGCTCTATTTTGAGCAGCTTAGCTTAGCCTGGCCAGAAACACATTTCTCTGCCTTTTTAAGCAGGGAAAGCCACTCCCAGCCACACGGTAAATGCAACGCTGGCTGAGAATTTGTTTGGAAATGGGGGACGTCTGACATCAGACACAGGGAGTGTAGCTGGGGGGAAGCGGCAGTGGGTGGAAAAGCGGCTGCCGCTGGCCTCCCTACATGCCTGGTCTACACGGACTGGCAGAGGCTCTCCAAGGTTGCAGGCAGGAGTCTCTCTCGGCCCTATCTTGGAGGTGCCAGGGAGGGAACTTGGAACCTTCTGCATGCAAACATGCAGATGCTCTTCCAAGAGCGGCCTCATCCCCTAAGGGGAATATCTTACAGTGAACATGCTGTCTCCCATTCAAATGCAACCAGGGTATTCCCTGCTTAGTAAAGGGGACAATTCATGCCTGCTACCACAAGACCAGCTCTCCTCCTTACTTGTGTCTGAATAGGAACAGGTGATAGGCTGCACTGTAAGCTTTTCACTCCCGAGGGAGAACTCAAGCAGCTGCCTAGCCTTCAATGGCTTCCATTTAAAGGACACTTCCCCCCACAGTGCCTAAATGTTTTTATAGATCTTTTGGGTAGGTGTGCATAATTGAGGAAGCACCCCCACCACTCACAGAGTCGAGAAGGAAAGTTGGGAAAAGGGGTGGGTGGGACGGGGTGGGTGGGACCCATTTAAAACTGAAGCCACAGCAGGCAAGGTAGCCTTATGTGCTCCCTCTAGAGCAAAGAGGAAACAACACAGCCTGTCTCCAGCCCCCACCCGGTCTTGGATAAAGGAGGAGGATGGGGGGCAGGGCCCAACAGAGCTTTTGGATTTTTACTATGAAACAACAGTTGGGTGGGGGGCTGACATGGCCCATCACAACACTGCCATTACAGTGCCATGTCTTATCATGACAGAATCTGACTTTGTGAGCTGTGCACAGTCCTAGAATATTGTGATGCATTTAGAAAACTGAAAATCATGCCAGTCTATCATGTAAATGAATAATCATGCATGACTTGTCCTCTTAGCTAAGCAGGGTCCACCCTGGTTGTATATGAATGGGAGACTAGAAGTGTGAGCACTGGAAGATCTTCCCCTCAGGGGATGGAGACACTCTGGGGAGAGCAGAAGGTTCCAAGTTCCCTCCCTGGCATCTCCAAGATAAGGCTGAGAGAGATTCCTGCCTGCAACCTTAGAGAAGCCACTGCCAATCTGGGTAGACAACACTGAGCTAGACAGACCTATGGTCTGACTCAGTATATGGCAGCTTCCTATGTTCCTATGTTCTAACTGATTTTTGAGAAAGCAGTGGTGCGTTAGGTAATTTATTTTGGCTGCTGTTCTGGATAGGTCCAGAGCCTATCCAGGAGCATAGGGAGCTGCCAGTGGCCAACAGACACACCCCCACTGGGCCATTAGTTGCCATGCACAACTTGCCCATTAATTGCCGTGCACATGCTAGCATGTGTGTGCCAGCCATACTCCTTGTGTCAATGTCAGATGCAGGGGGCATGGTCAGTATTGGGAAGAGGGGCCGCTTGACCCCTCTCCCACTCTGTGCTTCATCAATTGCTTGCTAGGTCCTTTTTCTCTGCCTTGCTCAAAGTGAGGCAGAGAGGAAAAGCACCCAACCAGTGCTTGAATGAAGCTCTGGCTGGGAAGGGGAGGGGCAGTACCTCACACTCCTAGCCTGTGAGTGTTTTTGTTCATTGGCTGGGTGCAGGAGGAGGACAATGGGGTGCCCTGGGGAGAGGCTCCATGGCAGCCCTCCCCCCCACCCTGGTGGCCCAGACATTTGTCATGCCCTTGTCCAATAGTAGCTACCCCCTGGTCGGCATCACATGCTTACTATAGACAAGCTTGCATTAAAACTGAAAGATATTAAGGGGATCCTGTGTAAGCTAGAGTGGTGTTCCATTAACTCCTTAGGGCTAAATCCAGATTTTACAACACATGTTGGCAGCGAGGATGGATGGTATACCTGTCATAGGTATAGTGCCCATTGGGCAAGGGAATGCAACTGCCCCTGGGCCCAGACTAGTCTGGGGGCCCACAAGGGACTTGGCCAGTGCCCGCCACTACCCTGTTGCCTGCCGCTGCCCACCACTGCCCTCCATGCCCTCTGCTGTCCCACCACAGCCCTGTTGCTCATAATCTTCACCACTGGAGGGGAAGCAGACCAACCCCCATGGTGGTGGCAGCAGCAATGGTGGTGGGCAGGCTTCTCCTTCTCACACTTCCAGCCAGCATGCAGTTTCTCTTGGGCTTGTGCACCTGCACACTCTGATTATGGATAGTGGTGTGTGTCATGATGTCACAACATGATGCTATTCATAATCAGCTTTGCCTCTACTCTATGACCCTTGCCTTGACTCCTCAGGTATTTCCTGAGTCAGTTCTATTTCCTTTCTCCTTGGAGAGCAGATGGGAGCATCTCTCTCTCTCCCTTCCTATTCATTATGTAGCTCATAGTTAGGATAGGTCTTTTCTATCTCAAACGTACTTAACCTAATAAATCTTATTTACTTTATACTGCACTACAAGCTCCATGCTTGTTCTTGACTAACTGCAACAATAAGGCTCTACACTACTTTGTAACTGGAGTGGGCAGCTTCCTCTGTGCTTTGCTAAACTATCACAAATTGCAACACGCTTCACTTACAGGAGGAGGCCAGTTCAGTCCTCACCATTCCCAGTTACATGATTCTCAAGCAGCATGTTCTAGGAAACACCTCTGCCTGACACCTTGAGGGAGCCATTGCCAGTCAGGTAGATGACACTAGGCAAGATCACACTAGTGGTCTTTCTTTGTGTAAGGCATCCTTATAGGGTAGTATGAGATGCACAGTATTCTTGGTTCATGTGAGGAACCATATACAAAGTAGTGTGAGAGACCACATTCATCTGCTGCTTCCAGCAGGGTGGATAGACCTTGCCTCATGTAACCTTTGCCCTTGATGCAGGATGATTGCATGTGGTGTATACAACACAGCGCAGAGAAGAGATCTGTTTGGAAAAATTCTCAGCATGGCGCTTATAATCTGTCCACTTTGTCAAGGCTGAGCACTGAACTGTCTGCACAGGACTTGATTGCATGCACAATTCCTCATGGGAGACTGAAATGGGAAAGACATGAGGGTTGGTATCAGGCCAACCTCTTTAGGGAGAGTTTGCCAAAGACAAGACACTATAGCTGAATACAAAAAAACAACTAGAGATACATGCTTGTGAGCTTGCTTCAACCTACTTATGTCCCTACCTGGCCTGGGGAAGCACATCTATAAACTGAAGCCTCCAGAATAGAAGTCAAGCTCACGGGGGGTGGGGGGTGGGGAGAAACAAAAAAGGAAATATACTTCTTTCCCATTATATACTTAACAGAATATAGACTGTAAAAGACTGGAATTACTTTCGGCACATTTGTACATTTCAGTTTCCAATAGGCTGCATTCTCTATAATCACATGCACTCTAATCTTTTACCACCTAGTCACGGATTTTGAAGTCAAATTTCCTTCTTTTTGTCTGTATTTAAAAATAATAATAATCATTTTCCATCTATTACAAATAACAATACAGATCCACAGACGGAATGCTGAAGTTGTAATTCAATCTCTGGGTTTGACTGCCATTCACTGATACCTCGAGCTGTGCTCTTATTATTTATGACATCAGCAGAAGCTCTCGATTGAATTGCAGCCTTATATTTAATTAGGGACTATGTATTATTTTGCATGCAATATCCAGAATTAAAAATAGCCCCTTTCCCAAGCATAATGGGCAAAAGCAGCAGTTTGAATATATGTAATATAATATATTCTAATTGATATTTCTTGTACTTATTCTAAAAGTAATCAAAACGTATGTTAAAATATTAATTATAATATTTTACTGTATTGTGCTCCTTGATTTATTGCTGCCTCTTTTGGTTCACTTTTAATTATTATACATTGTATGAAAAACTAAGATTTTTTTTTTTAACTGAAGAGTTATTTGGCAATGAAATTAATGTATAATTCAATACAGGTCTTCACAGTGAACTTTATATTAAACATAACAAAAGGTGTATTTAGCACAGTTTGCAATTTCTAATTTTTTCAAAAAATATTTTTCCTTGGCTTTCACAACATGCCGCTCAACCAGTGACAAAGCTCATAAAGGAACAAAGGACCAAAATCATGGATGGCCCCCTTTTTTATAAGAAGAGGTACCATTTCAAAGCCTGGAAAAAAAGAGAGAAATCAAAGAGCTCTTGAATACAGAGATCATTTTAAAGGAAATATTGAACTGTTTGCTTAAAAAATCTTACATTATTGCCAGCTTTTAAAACCTGACTTCTTTTTGAAGGAGAACACCAGTCAGGGACAAAGAGAATATTTTCATGCAAAAATCTAGCACAGGTTCAGAGGCACAGCCAGAGACCATTTCAAGTGGGCACACGGATTTAATTCAAGTTATTCTTTCCTTTATTCCACATTTAACAAAGTTGAAGGATTTATCAACCTCTGTGACACTTGCTCAGGCTTCAGTCACTAATGTTTGCCTCAGGTTGCAAGTAAATATTGGGCTGGATTTTTATGTCCACCTGAAATGGATTGTAGAGAGCAAACCTGGGAAGCAGGAACACAGGCTCTAAATTCACATTTGAGTTTTGACCAAAGATGCTCAGTATGGATAATGTGAACAGAAGTGTTTATTAGACAGCTTCTGCTTGCCTCACAAGGTTCTACTAGGAGGGTGTGCACCCCAAATTTTGGGTTGCTTTTTTTTAAGCCTTTCCGTTTCCTTCCAACTACCAAGGGTATATAGGAATCCAGCATTGCCTTCCTACAATTTAATATGCCAAGATAGACAGAACCTCTCATTATGCCCAGACAGACACTCAGTAGCACACCAAATCATGGCCCAGTTGGCCCTTTTGTCCAACCTTTCTTACACTTAAACAGGATTCAATCACTAATGCCAGGCCTTAAGTAAGAGGCAGGATATTATTACTGTACAGCTAAATCATGCTCCTCAGATGCCCTGGATCAAGGAATGGGTTAACCAAATGATGGTCTCTTCCATCAGTCTTCATTGTGTCAATATCCTCCCTTCCATCTATATTCCAAGTGGATTTCCACAGAACCCTTAAAAGAAATGCTGGACCTAGGATTGCCACATATCCGGGATTGGCCTGGACAACCCAGGAATCTGATGTCCTGTCCAGGATATTAAAGAAGTGTCATTCTGGATATGAAATGTCCAGGAATCTGAACAGAAAGATTGTTTTAATGAATTTTACCCATTTTTATGGTGCTTTTCTCCAGAAAAAAGCAGTTCCTGATGTTCTCCTTGAAAATGGTGGCTACATTTACAAGATCATATCATGGAAGCTGGATAGCTTTGTTTTTCTGCTTTTGCTTGACTTGGAACTTGCACATGAGCAGTTCATGATCAGGGGGCACCTTTTACAGCACCTTTAACTGTAAATTACTAGGTGTTTACCTCTTCTCCTGCCGTACCTGAAAGCTGTTTGCAGCAGCAGCACAGCACCCAGTACCTGCTGTGGCGGAGGATCAGCTCCACCACTCAGCTGGCAGGGGCCATTTGCACAGCCAGCAAATGGCCTCCATGCATGTGCAGAGGCCAGCTGAATGGCAGAGCTGATCCTCCACTGCGGGTGCTAGGTGGGTGCTGGGTGGCACACTGCTGCTCCAAACAGCTTTCAGGTGTGGCAGGAGGAGAGATGAGCACCTAGTAATTTACAGCCAGAGGTGCTTCTCCCCACCCCTACCCCCCACCCCCGTCAGTGCCTAAGGACTATAGAGAGAGGTGCAGCTACTTGACTGTTTTGGACTTCCCTGGTTTCCAAGCTGTGCTTGTTAGGTTTCTCATAAATAGAAGGCAATAATCTCAGAATTCTTAAAAATCAAAAACAAGTATTTATGTATTAAAGTCAGCCATTTCAGACAGGATAAGCTTGAAATTGCCCAATTAATAATTTCAATTAAAATGCCACATTTTATTTGGAAGCTTAAAAAAAACTCTCCCCCACCCTTTCTCCAGAGAGATGAAAGAGTAAGAGCAAGCAACAGGCTTTCTTTAAATTCCCAGAAGAAGAGGGAAGAAAGGAGGTGGCTGTTTGTTTGTTATGAAAACAACTCCCTAGAGAAGTGTCAGTATACCATATTCCATCCCTTTCCCACCCAATTTTCTAGATCTCTGAATGTTACTAAGATTTGCTAGTGAAATTTCAAAAAGGGGAGAAAAAAGAGAAAGTTAAAGAGAAAAACTCCCAGCAAATGCTGGAGAAATCCAATGCCTTCTAGAGCTTGGTTGAGCTTTTACCTTTTCTGAACTCCATTTGCTTGCAGACTGAGTGTCTCATTTTTCACAAATGACAACCATATTTCACCAAAGATGGAGCACCACCAACACAATGTGCTCTCTCTAATAAAAATAGGGCTTCCTGCAGGTAGAAAATCATCATCCACTCCTCCTCTTCCTGCCTCTCTTGTACTCTTTTTAGCAGGTGGACAGACTCTCTTCAGAGATGGATATAGGAAGTACCTTTGTCCCCCTGCCCATTCTCACAGAAACTCTGATCATGTAGCTGAGATCACAATCAAGTAGCCTCACCCCCCCCAGCATGAAGGCTGGACTTCATATTTGGGGGAACCATGACCTCTTAAAATGTGTAGGTGGTGAAGGCCTCATTATCAATCCTTCATTTAGTGTTTGTTGGTGGTATACCAAGCATGAGCAGGACCTGAGATGCGGAGTGGAAGGGCCTGGCAGGTTCATATGGGCAGATAGATGTAGTCTGACAGATACCCTGGCCCCGAGCCATATAGGGCTTGGAAGTTCAAGACCAGCACCTTGAATCTAGCCCCCAAGCAAACTGGTAACCAGCGAAGAGGCTTCAGGATGGGTGCAATATTCAGGGAACAGCTTGTGCCAGCACTCTGGACCAGCTGAAGCTTGCAAACTGTCTTCCAGGGCAGCCCCACACAGAGCACATTGCAGTAGTCCAATCTGGATGTTATTGAAGCATGAATGTCTCAAGTCAGGTTTGATATCTCCAAGCAGGGTTGTAAGTGGTGTACTAGGTGTAGCTGGTAGAAGGCACCCCTGCAGAATGTTGCCACCTGTGCCTCCAGGAACTGTGTCCTAGAAATCTCTTAATTAGATTTCTATTTACTTAGAAATCTTTTAAATAAATAAATGAGTAAAATCATCAGACCTATTGAGGTTTATTATTTTTCTCTTTCTTGAACAGCTCTAAGCAGTAACATTTGCCTATAAATAAATTATGACTCTTTTTATAGTGTGTGTGTGTGTGTGTGTGTGTGTGTGTGTGTTTATTTATTTATTTATTTATTAGCTAGAAGCCGTATGAAAGAGGCAATGTTTGCATTCGATTAAAATTAACATATGCAAATTAGCAAGCCCCTCTTCCTTTTCTTTATAGAAGAAACTCTAATCAAACTATACAGGAAAGCATAACTGGTGCCATCCAGACCTTCAGCACAGCAGCACATTGCTGATGAAAGTTCCTTGTACAAATAGAAGGGGTCCTTTTATGAGCACAACTCTCTGTCCACAAGCCAAAGGATATTCCTTAAATGACATGCCACTTTGCAGAAGGTCTAGGATTCCACTGATCAATTCTTGAGCGCTTTAGAGTGTTGAAAGTAGTTCCAATATGTAATCTTTACAATGCTTCCTTACTGTCAGGTAAACCAGTATGTTATCCCCATGTTGTGAGGGGGCAATACGGCTGAGAGGGGGAGAAGAGCTTGTCTAAGGCCACTTATATGAGTTCAGAGACTTTCACAAATGCAGTGGGGCAATAATGCCCCTCTGTCGAGCAACTGAATTTGCACAAGTCTCTGGCCTTGCACAAAAACACTTTTCTGCAACTGTGCATACGGTGTTACAAGACTGACAGTTGTGAGTTAAGTCCAGGGGCGTAGCTAGGGGAGATGGGGCCTGTGTTCATCACTCTCTCTAGTGGCCCCTCAGAGTGAATGAAGAAAATAGGAAGGGGTGAAGCTGGGGGACCCTCAGGAGCTGGGGGCCCGGGTTCTTTGAACACTTTCACTCAGTTATAGCTACACCCCTGATTATGTCAGCCCCACTAGATTTTAGTGGCTTGATATGGTGATAAATATTGGAGGGAAATAAAAAATATATCTCCAGAAATAGCTTCAGTCAGAGTTGGGAACTCTATTCTGGATTCCTAGCTCAGTCTGTTCCACCAGCAATTATATTATCACTATTGTTGTTGTTAATTAGATTTTTATACTGCCTCACCCAGATGGTTTTAGGCTGTTCAGAAAAATATCACCCAGGCTTTAGCCTAAAGAGCTGGCACAGTGCAGTGACTAAGAGACTGAGCTATGAATCAGGAATGATCCCGTTCAAATCTCATCTCTGTCATCAGCTTACTAGTTTGCCTTAAGCAAGCCACTCCCTCTCAGCTTCACTTATGGAGACAATAATGTTTACTTACTTTACCGAGATATGGAAATGATTTCATCAAATGCTTTGCAAACCCCAAAGCACTATACAAATGATAAATATTATCATTAAATCTATAGCTGTATAGTATGTAGAACTGGCATTCATAGCTTGCCAAGATAATGCACTGTGTGAATTCAGTTTACCATTTTGCCATATATCTGGACCAAAGTATGTTGAAATTGGCAGGACAATGCAGAGAAACGATGCAGAGACCCTGGGGTGGTCTCTCCCTGTATCATCATGTGAAGTGATAGTTTGGTTATCTGTATCATCCTGCCACGTGGTACAGAAGATTTTACTTTACAACTGGGGTAGATACATTTGGTTAAATGGTCATCTGTATGCTCTCCCACCCAGTTTACCAAGTGGTTATGTACCATGGTTGTCTGTATCCAACCCACATTCTCAGTTAGCATGAAAGAACATATGTCCTGTCAAAGAGTTTACATTCTTCAAAGAGCTGACAATGCTCTTGTCCTGCCAATATGCAACCCCCATCAAAAATGAATATATTGTTCCCTGTGATATTTACAAATGCATTCTCATTAGCCTGAAAGCGACATGACCTGGTTTGCTGAAAGATGAAATTAAAAAAACATGTTTGTTTTTAAATGAATAACTGATTCCGTACTAAATCATCTAACACACTGTCTATTTATATTTCATAAGGACAAATGTTTCTGACAACTCCCATAATAGGTTTGTACAAGCATGCCATGTTCTTCCTAAGGAGGTTCGTTTGAGTGACATAAATTGCCATTAATGAAAATTTTAACAAATCAGGCTAAATAATTTTTAACTTTTAATGTGCAGAGATGCAACATAACAAGGCTAGCCTAGCGAGAAGTGACACTTGTTTTGGAAATAGGTTACAGAATATATTTATTTAGTCAGACACATACACCACACACACAAAAAGGCAATACGAACATTATTTTTTAATAGTACTTGCCTGTTCCATTGCTGTAGAGAAGAAATGATGTCTGGGTGTTGTGTTTTCAGCAAACACTAGAATATATAGCAACTTTGTGCTGCTGGAAAGCTTGGAATACTTACACATGCTTCTTCCCCTACATAACATCACAGGAATAATGTTAGATTTGTGACATTACAGAAATAATAAATGCTACATTCTAATCAGATTCATCATTTATACTCAAGGTTTTATATACTAACATTCAACCATTAGCTTTGCTATTTTCTGAAGTTATTTAGGAATGAGATAGAATCAGTCCCTCCAATACAATTCTTTTTTTAAAAAAAAAGTATTCCTTTTCAAATCTGATGTTAAAAAATCTATTGCTACAATTTAATCCACACAAGTCATCTTTAAAATGAAGAGAGTATCATTGAAATTAAGAGTGTACATCTCTTAGTGCCAAGTCCTTTTTCTTTATGTGAATCTCTACTTTTGCTCTATCTGTCTCACAAATTTTACTCAAAGTCATCTCATTTTATGGACCTATATATCCTCAGGCGTATGTCCTACAGCCTGATCACTATGCCAATATAGCTCCCAGAGCCTGAGAAGCTGATGTCCTTGTTTTTTTCCACTGATCCTTTGGGCTATGGCCACCATAACTAAAAGTGAAAGTGAAAAGGAGTGTCTGAAGTAAAAAACAACAACAATAACAATACATAATAAATAATAAATAAAAACAAAAAACAACTTGTTAGCCGCCCCATTACAAATTGTTCTCTGAGCAGCTTACAGCATTAAAACATCAAATAAAAACACATAACTTAAAATCACAAAGCACACAATACAAAACAGTTTAAAACTTTTTTAAAGTCAGTTTTGAAAATCAAATTTTAAAAATCAAATCAAAAACACAAGTTTCAGAAAACACAATTAACTGCTGACTACCTGTGCTGAATGCCTGCTAACAGTAAATGTTCTTTAGCTATACATTCTGACCAGTTGCTTTAAGCAGGCATCCTGACCACGCATAGAACCCTACTGGAAGTCTAGAAAGGCTTCTTACATTTGTTTCCACACATAGTGCACAGGGCAGTTGGTCAGGGGTGTAACTATAATAGGGCAAGGAGAGACAGTTGTCTGGGGGCCCACTGCCTTGGGGGGTCCCCCAGAGGCAAGTCACATGACTGACTTCCCGCCTGGGCTTCCTTCAGTTGTATTCATCCTCCAAAATTGATGTGGGCATTTAAAAATCTTGTCTCTGTGCCCACTCCAACCTTGCTACGCCCCAGCAGTTGGTACATGTGGCAGTTTGCAACTGGGGTCCCATCCATGCCTGGCCCTGAGTGTGAAAGCCAAATTGATTTGTTAAGTCTACTTCAGAGTTATTCATTGAGAAGGACCCCATTGTTTTCAGTGAACTTCTGACTGGACCCAGTGGATGTCTTCTAAATAAGAATGGGGACAGGAGATATCACTGAAATCTTTTAAAGCCAGGTCCTCTTATTGTCTAAGCTTCTCCTCCATGCGACGGCAACAGCACCTAGGAAGCGGGAAGTAGACTCACAGTAACTGGCTTTCAGGTCAGGTAAATATCTCTGCTTTGCTTGGGCTTTACAAGTCCTGACAACCATTTGCTGTAGAGCAGAGCAGAGGCTTCTAAATAGTATTGCTTAAATATCACTAACCATTATATAACAATTCAGCATTACCTTAGTGACACCCCTGTATACACAGCAAAATACATTCCCTGTGAGAAAACACACTCACCCACAAAATTAAGAAAATTCCCACATTAGAACTAAGTCCATGCATATGTGTTTGATCATTTCTGGTTTCACACTTAAATATTTACAATTACAAACAAAGATTGAAGCTCATATTAACTTGCTAGAATCCACCAACCACATTCCCAGGAAAATTTTGCTGGTCAATGACCGAATAAACTTATAACTAACATTCCCAGGAAAATAAACACACAGTGACTCAGATCCAGACTACTGAAGCCGGCATGTGGCACGAACTGCGTGCCTGCCCAGCATGCACATTGCCCAGAATTAGTTGCACATTGCCCAGTTGCACGTTGCCCAGGAGAGGGTGAATTTCAGGGTTCGTAACTTCAACTGTAGGTCATGCTGTAACTGGTAGAAATGTGGCCAGCCTCGGCCAGCCTCGGCCAGCCACTGAAATGGCTAGTGGGTTGTCCTGAGGAGATCTGAATTCAAATACTACTTGTTCAGGCAGGAAGCTTATTAGCTGACTTTGGACTGACTCTCTCTCTCTCTCTCTCTCCCCCCCCCCGCCCCCATAACCCACTTCACAGAACTGGCAGGAGGGTAAGATGAAAAGGAAAAAAATGTAATACGTTAGTAAAACAAACAAAAGAGAACGCACAACTAACCTGACCCTCTGCTCAACTGTCTTAGCATTATGGAGTGAAGATGCACCAGAGTAGGTTGAAACATCCCCATATCTAGAAATGTTCAAACTGAGGGATTGAAAACTCAGAAACAGAGCTATTAAGATGTGTTCTATTGCCACAAGCTCTGGATGATGAGCTGAACAAATGGAATACTGGTGAAGAAATCATATGTTAGAACCCAGTAATTTAGCTAGAGGCATAAGCCTCTAGAACACTGCAATTAGTGAGTTGTTGTGACCCACAACTGGGCACACCCTGACATGGGTGAAACAAGTGGCACAATTCTCATTTCCTCTGTTTATGATTAATTATTTTTAATTGAGAGAGAAAGAGAAAAGCAGAGAATTGGAGTATTTTTTCTTTAAATTATTTAAAATCTCTATATACTGTTTTCAACAACAAAAAATATCTCAGCATATTAAAAATTGGTTCAAGGGGCTATGATTGTAAAGGGGACTCCTCTCGCTGCCCCCCCAACTCCCTTTACAAGCCTTTTAAAGCAGGATTCCCCTTTGTTTGTAAAGGGGAATCCTCATTGGATTCCTTGACAAGCATAGGCCGTCAAACTACCAAACCAATTCAAACCAATCTGACATGGACTGGGCATGGTCTCGTTCGATCGTGGACTGGCCTGCCTCTCCTAGAGGCCAGTCTGGTAGGTAGTTCAACTGTGTCAGCTATTTTCACACAGCACATAATTAATCTATGGAATTCTCTGCCATGGGATGTGGTGATGGCTACTAGCTTGGATGGCTTTAAAAGGGGATTGAACAAATTCACAGAGGACAGGTCTATCAATGGCCAGTGCACATGTGTGGCGGCCTCCATAATGGCCAGTGCCAGCATGCAGAGGCCCGAAACATGGACTAAAATGGCCCAAACAGGGCTGATTTGAGGCCAGGTGGAGGCCGGTGGGGGGAAAGGGAACCGCCAGAGGAACACACACACACCTGTGGCTGCAGCAACGCCACTCGGAGGCAGTGAGTTTCTTTTTTAAAAATCCTGTTAGAGACCCCGGACTGGCTTGAATTTGAGCCAAACGGGGGGGTCTGTTTGTAGGGGCAAAACTGAACATGCCCAGTTCTGATTGAGTCCAATTTTGACTTGAACCAAACCCAGCATACCAGTTTCATGCACACCTCTACCGGGGTAATGAAGTCTGTGTCTTGAGCCAAGGAATCTGATGATAAGCTAAAGACAAGTCCAGAATTTTAAACACTGAGGTAATGGATGACAATCCACTACCTTGTTGGAGTTAACGTCTCTTAAATCTAAGCACATTCAAAGTGTACCATTTGATTTCTGCACAAAACTATGGGAGAGACCCATTCTGTTGAATCAACAGGGTCTTTGATGTCAGCATGCTGCAGTCTTGAAAGTGTCTCTTTAAGTGGTTGGCACAATGCTATGGGTACATTCCTTATCTTGTGTTGTACAGGTATTGTATTTGCCTTCATTTGAATTTTATGTTTGAAATGTATGACAGTGCCAGGAGTATCAGCAAAAACATCCAAGAAATCAGCAATCATATCAGCATATGGATTATCTACCAACTGTAGTACAGGTTCTATGTTATTTGGGTCTAACACAATCCATAGATTTCTTTTTCTTTTTCTGATGTTTCCAGCCCAATATTTAGACTCCCTTTTGTAACACGTACACTTTCCCTCTGCAATATGTCCTTTGTATTACAGGACAGCAGTGAAGTATCCATTTATGGTAATAGGGGAACCTCCATATCCCCATGTGTGGATGTCAAAGGCTGCAGGGGCAGATCTGATGCTATAAGGAGTTTCTTCTAAAAGTAGAAGGGAAATGATAGTGTATGGAGAACCAGAATCACCCATCATTTGCACTTCATAGCCATTACGTTTCACTTGACAATGTGGAATGCAATGCAGGCTCTGATTCTGTCACACTTAAAATGCTGTCAAGAAGTGGTTCATCATCTGCCTCACCTTTATCATATGCCATATTAGTAATAGAGTGAACAACAGACTTGCAAACCTTAGCAAAGTGCCCCCTTTTCATGCACCTCTTGCAAGTGACCTTCTGTGCAAGACTGTGAGCAAAATTGGCTTTGTGGTCAGAGTCTCCACATCAGTAGCATTGGTAGTTCTTTCTTTCTTGTGCTGCCACATTCCAGGGCAGTGCCGTATGAGAAGATTGGGTTTGGAAAGCTTTAGGATGGAACAGTTTGGATTTCAGGAGGTTGGTTTTGGGGTACCAAAGAGAGCAATTTGGCACAGTGAAAAACATTTTTCACCCTCCTAGCCATGTCTATAACCGTATCCAAGTTAAGTTTCCATTCCAGTAGCAGTTTTTTACGCCGTTTGGAGCAGGTTGTTTTCATAACAATCTGATCCCTGATTGGGTAAAGTTGGCAAACTCACAGGTTACACTTAAGGCACACAATGCTTAGTGATATATTGATCAATAGATTCACCAGGCATTTGGGATCTAGAATACAACTTGTAACATTCAGCAATTACATTCAAAGTAGGGTTGAAATGATTATCTAAGGCTTGTAGAGCAGCTTCATAAGAACTGGCATCCCCTTCCAAGTTGGCAGAAAGGGCAAATGGTTATATATTTTTTGGCCTTGATCTCCCAGGCAGTGAAGTAATATAGCCTTCTGCTTTGCTAGAGTAAAATCAGGGGTCTGTATAGTAATTGCTGAAACAGGACCTCCATTGTTTCCAGGGAAGAGCAGGTTCTCTTGAGGTGGAAAAGAAAAAATAGGTGGTGGTCAGATCTGAGCCATACTGCAGTGGTTGGTCATTTGTTTGTTTGTTTGTTTGTTTGTTTGTTTAACAAATTTCTATACCACCATTTATGCCCCTGGTGATTCACAATAAAAACGCAATCAAAAAATTTAAACATGAAGACAATTTAAAACTTAAAGAAAGTTAAAAGTCTTAAAACTGTAAATCTAATTAAAACAACACATGTGTCTTGATTGACATTTTAAACATTGTCAGAGATGGGGAAGCTCTTATTTCAACAGGGAGCTCCTTCCAAAGCCTCATGGCAGCAACGGAAAAGGCCCATCTCTGAGTAGCCACCAGATGAGCTGGTGGCAACTGTAGACAAACCTCTCCAGATTATCTTAAAGAGTGGTGGGAATCATGGTGAAGAAGATGTTCACTTAAATACCCAGGACCTATGCTGTTTAGGGCTTCATAGGTTATAACCAGCACCTTGTATTTTGTCTGGAAACTTATCAGCAGTGTAGCCCTTCTAATATAGGGGTAATATGTCTCTCCAAGATGACCCAGATACCAACCTGGCTGCCGCATTTTGTACCAAATGTAGTTTCCGGACTACATACAAAGGCAGCCCCACATTGAGCACTTTGCAGTAGTCAAGCCAGGAGGTTACCAGCATATGTACCACTGCTTTGAAGTCATGTATCTCAAGAAATTGACTCTGATGGATCAGCTGAAGCTGATAGAAGGCACCTCTGGCTACCGCCTCAACCTGGGGAACTCATGAGAGGTTGGGATCCAGAGGGACCCCCTGACTGCATATCTGTTCCTTCTGGGGAAGTGTGACCCCATCCAGAACAGGCAGATCAAACTCATCTCCTGAGTTCTGACCTCACACAATAAGTAGCTCCGTCTTATCTGGATTCAGGCTTAGTTTGTTATCTCTCATCCAGCCCATTACTGTCTCCAGGCAGGCATTTAGGGTGGTTATGTCTTCTCCCGATGATGCTGACATGGAGAAATAGATCTGGGTGTCATCAGCATATTGATAACACCCTGCACCAAATCCCCTAATGATCCCTCCCAGCGGTTTTATGTAAACAACATTGAAGACAATATGGAACCTTGAGGAACACCATCTGGAACCTGCCCGAGAGGTAGGAGCGGAACCACTGCAAAGCAGTTCCTCCCACCCCCAACCCTCTCAGATGGTCCAGAAGGATACTATGGTTGATAGTATTGAAAGCCACTGAGAATTCCAAAAGGACCAACAGAGTCACTCTCCCTCTGTCGATTCCCAATTGGAGGTGAGGATCTGAGCCATGCTGCAGAGGTTTTCAACTGAACAACAGAGTCCAGGATTGACAAGGGGAAAGTACCTTCAGGGGTTCTGCAGGTGAGGAAGCTGGAGAAACAAGCACCACCACCAGCAATAGTAGAATGCAGCAGTTCAGTTATGCAGTGAAAGGAAGTTGCAAGAACATTCACAAGCTTTGCAGGCTCACACACACATTGCTGGTTCATAATCTCATTGCCAAATGTTTTATAACTTCTTCCCTTATAAACACAAAGAACACCACTTTGGAGTTATTTTAATGAAAAGCAGTATAGAAATCAAACAATAAAATAATATAAAGAAATCTTATGTAGGTTTAACTAAGCCTTTTTCAGATACAACTGTATTTTCTCCTTCTCCTTTTCCCCCTTTTTATTTGTGACTCCACCCACCACACTACAGAATCCCCATTGGGATAACCTTCTAAAAGACAAAACATAAAAGATTACTAGACAGAATACAAGAAACCAGCAATTGCTACTGGGAGGGACGCAATGCTGGATGAATAGTGGCAATTGCTAAATATAACAGAGCTACAAGAATTGTTCTTCCCCTGCTAAATATAAGGAAGCTACCACTGTAAATAGTGCCAGTTAGACACAGTAGAAGAAAAATAATAGGGAAAACAGAGAGACATGAGCCCTTTTCAGATGTTACTGAGCACCACAGCACTCATGGTTACAACCTGCAAAAGTGGGAAGGAAGTCCTGCCCCACTGCTGTCACGCATCCCCTCCTACTGGATGTCATGGTTATGGAGTCATTTGTCTGAAGCGGGGACCACTGTAACCATGATGGCTTGAACTTCCCTGAGTGGCAACTTCAGGCGATCCAGATTGCTACTCACGGAAGCGCCAGCCATCATAGTTATGGTGCTTCAACCTTCAGGCAAATAGAGTCATAACCGTGAATGCCCAACAGGAGGGGGTGACAGTAGAGGGGTGGTACTACTTCCCCACTTTTGCAGCTGTAACCATGAGTCCCACAGCACCCTTTAATGTCTGAAAAGGGCTGTGATAAAAGTTAAATGTGGGTTCTGTGTTTCAGGTTAGGAATGATGGTGGGCCCTAGGTCTGAAGAAGCTGAAGATTACTACTTTGCAGGGAAATAAGGCACAGCCCACGCATCTGGCCTTACATCCCAAATTGCCAAAGAATCCCCACAGACATGCATCTATTAGTGCTGCAAAGCATCAGATCATGGAAATGTATATCAAGCTTGCTGCTTTTGTTTTGCATTTGTTCCCTCAAATCACTCCTGTTGAATTATTTGTAGGTTCCTTTCTGTGTGACTCTCAAGAGGGAGCAAGGAAGAGAGGGGGTGAGTGCAAAAAAGGCTTCTGAAGCCTCTTTCGATTTCCATTTGTGGTAATTGTGGTAAACTTTTATTGTGTGGTATTTATTCAAATCTTTGGCTAAACATCTGGGATTTGTAACAATGCTGATAGCAGCTTTGAACATTACACAAAACAACATAAGGTGTTTCTTCTATTTCTGTGTAATATCTAGAGGGTGAAATCCATAGTGTGAAGCATAAGTTCAGATGCTTGTGAAGTTCACACATATCTACACAAAAGAGTTTCCCCTTCAGTCATCACAAGAAGCACAAACAGAGGATGTTTAAATCCCTTGTGATTCCTCTATCAGCCCTTCTATATAATGTATGCTACCCTCTTTCTTGGCCAGCAAAAATTGGCAGCTGGTTCATGGCAGCCAATGGTTCCTCCGTTTCGCAGTTAATTTCCAATTTAAGGCCAACTGGATGCCGTTTCATGGAAGCCGGTGGTATGAGACAATAATTTATTGGGTTACTCTGGACTGCACAAACCACATTACTTTCAGAAATAGAAACAGACAGTAGAAGTCACACATGGAACTATCTGGGCTTCTGATTGCCCCCACCTGTTGTCTGACCAACTAATATGTTTTTACAGTTCTGAGGATCTTAGGGCTAAGCTAAATATGAGGTTAATCATGCTTTTTGGCCCTATTGTTTATTTTTCTTAAGTTAAACACTGGCCAATTGTGGTGAGGGGAATGCAGATTGAGACTGTGACATGACAGGAGGAGGCCTTTATCCTTTGCCCCTGCCACAGCCCTGACACAACATGGCTCTCATATTTGCCCCAGGAGGGAAGTTCCCATTAATGGGAGCTCCCTTTAAAGCCCCCCCCCCCCCATGCCACAATCTGGATCTGAATCAGGCCCCAAAACAGCTGCTATTTACACTAAAAAAAACCCAACCACATGCAGAACCAAAGGTAAAGGTAAAGTTGTGCCATCAAGTCAGTGTCGACTCCTGGTGACCACAGAGCCCTGTGGTTGTCTTTGGGAGAATACAAGTGGGGTTTACCACTGCCTCCTCCTGCGCAAAATGAGATGATGCTTTTCAGCATCTTCCTATATTGCTGCTGCCCAGTACAGGAGTTTCCCATACTCTGGGAAACATACCAGTGGGAATTTGAACTGGCAACCTCTTGCTCTCTAGGCAAGTTACTTCCCTGCTATGCCATCAGGTGGCTTGCAGGACCAAACAATATGATGAATGTCACTTTTAGTTTGGACCTAAGCTAGCTTTCCTTCCTTCCTTCCTTCCTTCCTTCCTTCCTTCCGTCCTTCTTCTTTTTTCTTTCTTTCTTTCTTTCTTTCTACCATACACGCCTAATGTTCAAGTTGAGAAGAAAAAAAACTACAATGCCTGTGCTACCTGCAGGGTTGAAGATGGAGGAAAGCTTGAGGAGCAATTCCTTAATTAATTTCATTTTGGGGGAGAAGACATTTTGGCATGGGAGATGTGGGTTATTAGGTTTGGAAGGGAGGGGTTCAGTAAAATGAGTGGGAGACTCCTAAAATTCTACTGGTTTTTAACTAAAGGAACTTCATTTTTTTTTAAAAAAAAAATGAAGGCACTGGCAGCAAGTAACAACAAGGAACCTTCCTGTTTGCCCTTCTAGAGGCTGGTGTTCTGGGATGGAACCTGAATGAAGTGCAGGGCAGCAATGAGCTGACCAAAGTGGGAATGAGCAACAGCTGCAATAAGGCTCCTGTGTGTGATGCTGTTAATTAAACAACTTCAACTTAAGGAAATGGGTATTGAGTGTCTTCATTTCAAAAAAAATGGTTCTTGACAGCTTATTTGATTATACCCTACATCTGCTCCCATAATTCTTTGAATACTGAAGCCTTCAATGGGACAAGTGATTAGAATGATGGAGGTGGACAAATAATGCGTGAGAATCATTGGAGATTCTAAACTTGCTTGGTTTATGGCCTATAAAATATAGATCAGCACATTAGTGTCACGCTTAGGCGTGTCAGGATATAACATTGGCCTGTTGGGCACACAAAGCACTGCAAATGACATTGCGTTCCCCTGACATGCTTTTAAAGGCCTTTGAATTAGTAAAGACAAGAAGAAACAGTAATTAGCTATCATGGAGGAAAAAACAAATCCTTAGGACAAATTTTATAATCTGTTGATGAGCAGAATATGAGATTTAGCCAAACTGCATGTTGACTTCTGGCAAACTTTCCACTATCAAATCATAAGAGGATCTGCAGGAGCCAGTCCCCATTATTTCAAGTAAGAGTTGCTTCCCTACCCTGCCTTTCCCTTTCCCCCCCAAGGGACTGGGGGGAAAGGAATTGCAAAAACATGTATACTTGCCTCACAATACCGTAGGTGTACTGGTTATAGTACTACATGAATTCTCATATAAATGAAGTTAAAATACTGTATTCGACGATTAAAGGGCATATTTTGCTCAGACGAAATACATTTTTGCACACATAAGTTGTTTACAAATGGAAAATTAGAACTCACTACTAAGTCACTAGAGTTTATGAGGAAGCAGCAGGAGCTATTTGGGACAATGTAAAAAAAAGTGTTGTATTTTTAGGACAGCAGATCAAAAAAGGATGCATGTCTCTTTTTGTCACATTGTCAGACATCCAGCATGGTGTAGGGGTTAGAGTGTTGTCCTAAAGCGGGTTTCCCAACCTTGGGCCACCAGATGTTGTTGTACTCCAACTTCCATCATCCCTAGCCAAGGCCATGTTGCTAGCACAAGTGTCATTAAGAGCCATCTCCCTCCCTCCAGAAAGGACGTGCAGCAATGGAGGTACCTGCACAGAGCATGGGAGAGAGCTCCTAGCCTCTCTTCCACTTTCATGGTGCTGTATTATAGCATTAGAAACTTTAAGAAACATATGTAATGATGTAATTATTCTTGGGGGGTGCAGAATATGATTGTGTTTAATTTCCAAATTGGGGTCCTTTAGAAAATTAGATCTGTTAAGTACCTAGCAACACCCCTGGTTGCTAGGGATGATGAGAGCTCTGGTCCTGCATCTGGGGACTCGAGGCTGGGAATCCTTGTGCTAGACTAGAGCAGCATATGAGGAGCCCAGGGCTCGCTTTTACTGCTTCACTGTGAGCCCTGATTCCAAATGTCAAGAAACCGCTGCTATTTCATTCATCAGAGTTTTAGCCCTGGGCCATTGGCTGCACACTTTCTGTCTTCATCTGCATCTTTGATATATGGGAAATTTAGGACTGACAAAAGGAAGCACTTTTTCACACGGTGCATAATTAATCGATGGAATTCTTTGCCACTGGATGTGGTGATGGACACCAACTTGGATGGTTTTAAAAGGGGCTTAGACAAATACATGGAGGACAGTTCTATCAATGGCTACTAGTCTTGATGGCTATATGGTACCACCACACTCAGGCAGGATACCTCTGACTACCATTTGCAGGGGAGCAACAGCAGGAAAGTAGGCATGCCTTTGTATCTTGCCTGTGGGCTCCTCAGAGGCATCTGGTGGGTCACTGTGGGAAACAGGATGCTGGACTAGATAGTCCTTGGCCCTGATCCATCAAGACTGTTCTATCGTTCTTATCCCTAAGACACTTCCTTGTCTTTTAGCCACATTAGGACTTCCATATTTCCTTTCATTCTGAATTGGGGATGGGATATCTGCAAGTGTAACTTGGATTAGGGGGTGTAATACTTGTTAAAAAGATGTTTAATGTTTCAATTTGGGACTATATTTGGAGTTGTTGGGACTAAGTTGCTTCATCTTTCCAATTTCCAAACAACGTGATTCACCCATAATGTTGTGTAATAACTGCTTCTACAGGGCAAAGACTAAGAAGCACATTTTAAATTGGTCGCTCTCTTATATTGTTGGTTCATTCCTTTCTTTTTAGACTGTAAGCTCCTTTGGGATAGGGAACCATCTTCTCATCCCTATGGCTATGTGTTGGGGAAGTTGTTTTTTTTTAATGTAAAAGAGGTATATAAATATTCTACATTAATAATGCTAAAAATAAGTGCAAATGTAAGTTTGAAGTAGTGTCCTTGACGTAGTTTGGGCTAACTAAAGGCTGTTCTCCTCAGCTTGAAGAATCCATTTTGCTATATAACACAGAAAGCTCTATCATCCTCAAAATGGTATTAAATATTTCCCGCATAACATATTGTCAACAAAATGTCCTGCTGAATTAATGAACTATGCACATGTTTGAAAGTGGAATTGGACTTGTCTAACTGTGGCATCAGTTGTCATAGTGACTATCAGCCAATCAAGGAATAAAAACCCTAACTTGGCAGTGTTTAAGTGAAGGAAGCATTTGTGTAGTTGTCAGACTAAGATTTATGCTGGCTAAAACTGTCTTTGGCAGCCAAATCAATGTGTTGACCACTTTTTGTGAGACCCTGCACTATTTAAAGTTAAAACACTTGGTACTCCACCTAAATATTGAAAGGCCATATGTCTCTGGTGCCTCTGTTCTTATTAATAGATAGCATTTTATAAACTATGTGTAGGATGACTTGCTATTTGTATACCTGTCCCATAAACACAACCATCACTCTTTTCTGTGCATGTAACTGGAAATGTCAGGGCTTGCAAATGAGTGATTATGGGGGATATTGTCCTGTGCTTGCTATTAAAACATGTCGAGTGATCTAAAAATTACCCTGTGTAGATAAACAAGTGGATTAAAATTAGGTACTCTCATTCTTTCGTCGCTGTAATATTAATCGTAGGAGTTTGGGCCTTTTAATGTTAATATATACCTTTTAGTGGTGTATGTCACTTTATATTAGATTACATGTTGACTGACACATTTTCAAACAGGAATTTAAATTCTTGTTTTTCTTTAATCCCTCCCCCCATAAAGTCACAGCTTAGAAAGACATATGGTGCAATATTACTATTTATAAACAACAGTTAATGGTGATCACTCGTAATAACAGTGAAGTTACCACCATGATCAACAGAGAGGCATAATGTTCATTTGTTTATTTGGCTGGAGCCTAAATAACTACTTACCTTACATCTGTACCTGTCAATCTTATATTAACAATAGAATGATTGAAGCACAGCCCATAATACCTGGGCCAAAGGAAAAAATATTTTGCAGCTACTCTTGTTAAAAACAACTAAAAGATATATCTTAGTTTATGTAAATACTAATGATCACATGTACTGGTTTTGCATTTCTTCTTGTCCCCCACTGCTGTTGGGAGGAGGGTGCAGGATGATTGAAGGTATATTCAATAATGTTAAAACCTCCGGTTTAAGATGAGAGTTAATTACATTGTGCTCTAAAAGCATGGAAATTCCAAGTTAAGGTGCCCATCTTAATTAACTTCCATGCCATAGAAGCTGTAAAGACTTTGTATAGTCTCATATATCATGCTGACTCTATGCACCCACATTTTGCCTTTGTCCTTCAACTGGACATTGGACTGGGGAGGGATGCATCCAGGCAGACATTCAACAGGTGCAACTTCCCCAACTACTTCCTAGAGATGCCCCAATGAATTTCTGGCTCATGCATCATTACAAGGCACAGTACTACCCCCAAAGGTCACCTATATAACTGATCAGCCAGAAATTCAATAGTCCCCATGTTGGGCAAAATCACTTCCTACAGACACCTGAAGGTATACTGGTTATATACTCTATTAAATGTACATAACCAGAGTCTAATGCCGAGGTGTCCAACAGCTCCTCTTATGTGATGACCCTGGATCAGTTTCAGTCAGTGACTCCTGAGGTTGTGGACAGGTTGCTTGGAATGGTGCGGCCTACCACCTGCCCTCTTCCTCCTTGCCCAGCATGGCTTATACTGTCTGGCAGGGAGGCTGTTGTGGAGAGCCTGGTAGAGATTATAAATGCTTCTCTGAGGGAGGGCAGGATGCCTCCTTGTCTTAAGGAGGTAATCATTAGACCGCTTCTGAAGAAGCCTGCCTTGGATCCCTCAGAGTTAAATGATTACAGGTCTCTCTCCAACCTTCTCAAGGTGATTGAGAAGGTGGTGGCCTCCCAGCTCCAAACAGTCTTGGAGGAAACTGATTATCTAGACCCATTTCTAATTGGTTTCGCACAGGCTACGGGGTGGAGACTGCCTTGGTCGGCCTGATGGATTATCTCCAACTGGGACTCGACAGAGGGAGTATGACTCTGTTGGTCCTTTTGGATCTCTCGGTGGCTTTTGATACTATTGGTACCATAGTATCCTTCTGGAACGTCTGCAGGGATCGGGGGTGGGAGGCACTGCTTTGCAGTGGTTCCACTCCTACCTCATGGGGAGATTCCAGATGGTGTCTCTTGAAGACTGTTGTTCTTCAAAATCTGAACTTTTGTATGGTATCCCTCAGGGCTCCATATTGTCTCCAATGTTGTTTCACTTCTACATGAAACCGCTGGGAGAAATCACCAGGAGATTTGGTGTGGGGTGTTTATCAGTATGCTGATGACACCCAAATCTATTTCTCCATGTCAACATCATCAGGAGAAGGCATAACTTCCCTAAACGCCTGCCTGTTGGGCTGGATGAGGGATAACAAACTGAGGCTGAATCCCGATAAAACAGAGGTACTTATTGTGCAGGGTCGGAACCCAGGAGACGATTTTGATCTGCCAGTTCTGGATGGGGTAACGTTCCCCTGGAAGGAACGAGTACGCAGTCTGGGGGTACTTCTGCATCTGAAACTCTCCCTGGTATCCTAGGTTGAGGTGGTGGCCAGAGATGCTTTTTATCAGCTTCGGCTGATATACCAGCTGCATCCATTTCTTGAGATGAATGACCTCAAAACAGTGGTACACCTGCTGGTAACCTCTAGGCTGGATTATTGCAATGCTCTCTATGTGCGGCTGCCTTTGTACATAGTCCGGAAACTACAGTTGGTTCAGAACGTGGCAGCCAGTTTGGTCTCTGGGTCATCTAGGAGAGACCATATTCCTCCTGTGTTGAAGTAACTACACTGGCTGCCAATATGTTCCTGGGCAAATTACAAGGTGCTGGTCATCACCTATAAAGCCCTAAACACTTAGGCCTAGGGTATTTAAGAGAACATCTTCTTTGCCATGAGCCCCACCACTTGCTAAGATCATCTGGAAAGGGTCACCTGCCACTGCCGCCAGTTCGTCTGGCAGCTACTCAGGAATGGGCCTTCTCCATTGCAGCCCCTGGACTTTGGAATGCACTCCCTGTTGAAATAAAAGCCTCCCATCTCTGGCAACCTTTTAAAAGGCGCTGAAGAAACATTTATTCACCCAGGTTTTTAATTAGATTTATAGTTTTAAATAATTTAATACTGGGTTTTAAATGTTTTTAATCTTTTAAATGATTTTAATTGTTAATTGATTTAATGTTTTAAATGGTTTTCATTGTAAATCACCCAGAGACACAAGTTTTGGGCAGTATAGAAATATAATAAACAAACAAACAAACAAATGTCCAGGCAGAAATTCAAGACTTGTAGTAGTTTTACATATAATTCCTCCAGTAAGTTTTCCTTCCTCCTACCTTCAGGAAGTTGTCAGTGCAAGGGCTTTCTTGGCCTTTAGTGTAAATGGAAATTGGAGGAAAGATTGCAAGGATGGAACTCTTCCTGACTTTGGGCCCTGGGTTTAACTACATTTCACTGCATGCCAGTTTGGAAGAAGATGGAGAACATCACTTGGTTGCCTTAGAAAATGCTGACACGTCTGTTCCCCAGAGAGAGAGAGAGAGAGAGAGAGAGAGAGAGAGAGAGAGAGAGAGAGAGACTCTAAACATACACACAATCTATTTTAGGGCTGGAGATGAGCATGTTTGTAAATTATACTCCCTCCTTTAGCTCTGAATCGACTAGCTTAGCTCTGAATTGACTAGCTTAGCTCTGAATCAACTAGCTGCTTCTCATTACTTAATGGCCAAATTCAGACGTAACATGAAACCCAAGTTAAACAGGGCAGAGGTTGGAACTCCATTATGTCGGAATTCATGAAATGGTGGTTTCAAGCCTAAAGCAACCTGTGGCTTGCCTCATCAAACTCCAGTTTGAACCTGTAGTAAGTCTCTCCAAGACTCTGGTTTGGCCAACGGAGAATTATATCTCGCTGTTTGCAGTTGGACCATTAGACAATGAAGGAGTGAAAGGGATTATTAAGGAGGATATGGAGGTTGCAGAGAAGCTAAATAAGTTCTTTGCGTCCACCTTTATGGCAGAGGATACTGAGCATATACCTGTTACTGAAACAGGCTTTTCGGGGATGGAGGCTAAAGAACTGAATCAGATAGAAGTGACAAGAAATGATGTTCACCCCATTTCCCCCCAATGTGAATCTATACTTTTGCTGAAACCCGCATTATTCCCTATGGGAAAAGTCTTAAATTTCAGAAATTCACCAAAAATCAGCCCTTTCCCCAATTCCTCTGAAATGTGGGTGGTAGCTTCCACCCATTGGGCACTACCACACCCACCCACTAGTTTTGCCCTAGGGCTGTTTTTTTAAATCCAAAACATTTCAGATTCAGATTTTGCCATTTCGAACAAAGAACAAAATTGGGGTTTTTCAGACTGGCTGTTTTCAAACTAAGAACAAAATTGGGGTGTTTTGGATTTGGGCCAAAAACAAAACAGAAACAACAACAAAATGCACAACCCCAGCTCAGACTCCATCAGTGTATATGTGAAGTTAGGCTTTTTTGCCACAATATGCATCACTTTACACATGCTAACATTGAACCGCATCTGCCATTTTGTTGCTCACTCCCCTAGTTTGGAAAGATGCTTTTGGAGTTCCTCACAATCTGTTTTAGATTTCACTACCCTAAATAGTTCAGTGTCATCTGCAAATCTGGCCACATCACTTCTTACGCCAACTTCTAGATCATTTATGAATAAATAAAAAAGCACTGGTCCAAATACAGATCCTGGGAGACCCCACTTCTTACTGCCTCCATTTAGAGAACTGTCCATTTATACCAACCCTATGTTTCCTGTCCTGTCCTTCAACCAGTTACCAATCCACACATGAACCTGTCCCCTTATCCCATGCCTGCTACTTTTTCTCAAGAGTCTTTGATGAGGAATTTTGTCAAAAGGTTTTTGAAAGTCCAGGTATACTATGTCAACTGGATCTTCATGAGAAAGTGGTCCCACTTCATGAGAGAGTGGTCCGCTCTGGAGCAGGATCTGTTTTTGTTGCACAAGAAGAATCTCTTATATGATTTAATCCTGCTATAGATGGACAGTTCTTCTCATGAGTTTGACTGAGACAAAGCATGCTTGCACCCAGGGAAAAGGGGCTGGGGCCTTCTCCCCCTACCAGCTTGTACAAAAAATAGAATACTACCAACAATCAAAGGGTCAAATCCTATGTAATCTCAACCTACTCCTAGCAATTTCATCCTATCCAGCCATACATGGGACAGAGGTGAGGGTCAAGGGGGAGGAAAAATATATAAATCCCCAGAGCAATGTGGAGGGGGCATGCATCTCCTGACATATCTGATGGAGAATGGGCTGGTGTGGCTGTGTCACAAATGGCCATTGCCAGTAACAAACTCATTCTGTGAAGATACGAGAAAAACTAGAGGGGACACTTGTGCAGGCTGTCTTTGACCAGTTGAAGTGGGAAGATAGGGACCCAATCCTCTGTTCCCAGGGGAGGGAAGAGGGGGGCCACAAGCCCCTTCCTCCCCAACTGTGGAAGAAAGTGGTGTGAGTGGTGTGAGGAAAGGATTAAAATGTCTTTGCCCCACCAAGGGAGGACAAACACTGCTGAAAAGGCATGGTCACGATGAGCACACACCCCTCTAACATCATGGCCAATTTTTGCAGCTTCACTAGTATGCTGATGCCTTGCCCAAAGTCTTGCAATGTGAGCAGAACAGAGCTTGCTGGGATACAGACAGACAGACTAGGAAGAGGGAGGGGTTGCTCTAGCCAAAAGATGGAGGTTGCCAACCTACAGTCAGTCAATCATCTGCAGCATGATTCCTGGCTTCACAAATTAACCACAGCTTCGTCTACCCGAGGTTTTATCCTATGTCTGAAGGGGGCCAGAGAGAGAGGAAAGGAGGGATCATTAGTGTGTGTGTGTGTGTGTGTGTGTGTGTGTGTGTGAGAGAGAGAGAGAGAGAGAGAGAGAGAGAGAGAGAGAGAGAGAGGGAGAGAAGCGGGGAGGAGGGGTCAATAGTCATTCCCTCTTCTCAGGAAACCTGGGAACCATAGTTCTTTGCGGGTAGTTGAGGAAGTCTGACAGAATCCTCAGCATTCAAAACCAAATTCAGTCCTGCTCAGGCATTATTGAAGCCATTAACATTGTACCAACATACAGTGCCCACAAAAACATGTTAGTAAGCCCCCATCCCCACACCACGTTCTTAAATTATGTCCCCCTGCTTTAATTATGTCCCCCTGCAGAGAGACTAACACTGTACATGGGGAGAGATCCTCTCTGTGATTAAGATTGCCCGTCACTCTGCATTCTTAATCATAGGGAAGATCTCTCTCTCCAAGTAAAGTATTTGTCTCTACAAACACTATATGCATGGAGAGTAGGCGAGTGTGTGGTTTAAAAGAGTGTCAGTGTCCACTGTTTTAATGATGCCTGAACCGCATTTACAATTCCAGGATGCTTTGGCAGAAGCCATGACAGTTACACGGATATAAAAACTGATCAACATTTGTGATCATTTTTGTCATCAGTGTATATAGGATTCCAACTGATTCCAACAGATATACCCTGCCTGCACGTTTCCAAGCCTATCAGTTGTACTATTAATAGCAAAAGTTGACTGAATGCTAAATGAAGGTTTTACTTTGGAGGTGGAGCATACCACCATAGCGAAGCAACAGTGAGGAGCAGAAGACAAATGCCTTCAAATGAACAAGCTAGGAAGAGTACTGGATGCTGGCATCAAAGCAAGAATGCCTTATTGTGGTAAAGTGTTCATAGTCAGTAGGAATTTTGACCACTTCCAAAACATTGAAAAAGCCCCAAGACAAAACAGAAGATAAGCAGAGCATGAGAAAGTGACCAAGACAAATAAACCTCTTGAAGCAGAAGTTTGGGAGCTCAAGGAATGTTAAGTTAAGTAATATGCTTCTAATCTTCACCTCAGCTGCAAACTCCAAATTATGACCTTTTGGAAGAGAAAAGGGGATTTTTTTCAGCATCCAAATAGCTTTCCACATCATTTTCACCATCTAAATAGCTTTGTTTGTATATAAGATATAGTTGTTTCCTCCTCTTCTCAAAGCCCAGAATTCAAGGCTCAGCCTCATCCACTCCACCCTGACTCCTTCAAACAAAACACTGAATAATAATAATTAACCAACCAACTTGTCCACACGGAAATTGTAAATATTATAGGCTGTAATAGACTTTTAAAGTTGAAAGTTGAGTTTAATGCTTTTAACTATATCACCAAGAGCATGTACTTGGCACAAATGTCTCCAATGGAGCATAAACACCTTGGCCTATAGCCTCTGAGAGTTTATCAGTGCCATGGGAGATATTTACTGTGATGTACATGCGCCTGTACAATGAAGAACAGCTTGCAAATATATATTAATCTACTTGATGGCCTAGATCAAGAACAAGGAAAATAATGTTAATAAGTCACTTGCTTTTCCATTAAGGTATATTTCTGCCTATCATTGGCACTCGGTACGTAGGTGTGATTCATTTTAGTTTCTTTTTTATTTTGTATCCTAGCTGTTATATTCAATTACTTTTTTAAAGTCCTTTTAAATTCTTTCATAGGCCAAATTGGGCAATTATAGAATGAATTATTAGCATTTCAAACAGTTGCCTGTTCCTTTATGAAATAAATCTCCTGGCTAACATGTTTTTGTTATGTTTGGATTTGAAAAGGGGGTCAATTTTCACATGGTCTATGAACATATGAAACTGTCGTATACTGAGTCAGATCACGGGGTCCACTTAGCCCAGTACTATGACCAGAAGGGGCTCCTCAAGGCCTCCAGCAAGGTCTGTCCCAGCTCTGCTACTAGAGCTTATTTGTAACTGAAGGTGCCAAAGACTGAAATGGAGTCCTTCTGCATGGTTCACATGTGTTTCAACACAGAACGATGTGTTCTCCTCCCTAATTACATAGGCAATAAACAAAAATGTGTGTGAGTAGTAAATGAAGAATCCATTCCACAATGGTTGCAAATCTCTGGAGGACATTGATGGCGTTCTGCACGAGCCAAGACAGAACACATGGCATTCTGCACAAGCCGGGGTACTTTGATACAGAGGCAGGAGTACTCTCTCCACTTCAGATATGAGAAAACACACAAACACAGCGTGCTTATAAACATTGTTGCTGTACATGGAATGTTCCCTAATGCTGACATGAATGAGGCAGCTCGTGCGCATAATGTATATACATTGAAGGCCCCACATGTTCACCAGGGCTAAAAAGTACTGTCCCATACAGCATGTTTCCTGGAATAATTGTCTGGGCTATAAAACTACCTTAGGATGAAGACAGAAGTAATAGCAAAGGAAAAGCCACAGCATGATCGATGTACATTGCATCAGGTCAAATGCCAAGCCAGCCATCAGAGTTGTCACTCCCCTCATGCCTTCAGCCTGGCTGCCTGGTTTTTTAAAGTGTTGCATGCACATGTATGCCTTCATATGTTCATCCTTCACCTATTTTTAAAAAGGAATACTGGAAATGTTTTAGAACCCATAGCAAAACTGCTCTAGAAACACGGGCTGATGTCTTGATTACCTCACTGAGCAGTGTTGTCTCCATGTTTCAGGGACCCTTGACAAACTGCCCTCCATGCTCCTCCTCCTACTTGAGTGGGCCCAAAATTGTTACTCTGCCACCACCAAAGCTGGTCTCAGAGTGCAGCAGTGGGTACTTCTGAAGGCCCTGGGCCCCTGGCAGCTACTCAACAATGCTGATCCCTGATGCCAACCCTGTCATAACTGATATCATCACAGCTTTTCAATGACCAGCCCTGAAGAAGAAAAGGTATCTTTGAATTAAATGCAGTAAAGCACTTCAAAACCAGATCTGTTGCTCTACAAACACTATGTCTTTGTCCTTATATAAGTGCCATGACCAAGTAATTACAACTGTTTGTTGGATTTATACCCTGCCTTTCAAGATAATGGCTTTTCTCAATTTGGCTTTACTTAATGTGGCTGTACAATGGCGAAGAAGAGGTTTTATTGCCTGGACACTTGTTCCAATATATAAATAGTTGTGCATCTCTCTTTCTCTGCTCTTCAGAACGCTGGTGTGGTGCCTCTCACTCTTGTGTATTTGCAATGGATTACAGTAAAAATAATATAACAAACAAAATGCTCACCATCTCACACACACAACTTAGCAGCCCTTAGCCCTCTAGATCAGGGTTTCTTAACCTTGGGCCCCCAGATGTTGTTGGACTACAACACCCAGAATCCCCAGACATGGCCTTTGTGGCTGGGGATTCTGGGAGTTGTAGTCCAACATCTGGGGGCCTAAGGTTAAGAAACCCTGCTCTAGATGATGGTAGAGACCAGAGGGTGTTTCCTTTGGTTTCTGCCACCCTGAAACAACCGGCACATGGAACAGAGAGTTATTTTCAGGGAAGGGGGCACAAGCAGGTTCCCTGCAGCTGCTCCTTCCCCAGTGAATGGGGCCATCCCCTAGCTAGGATGCTCTTCCTAGGAGGCACAGGATGCAACCTTCCAGTGGCCCTTAGCCCTCTGGCCAATGTCTAATCAGCCAATCAGAGGGAGCCCTGCAGGGGCCAATCATCTGTCTCCCTTATGACTTGGGTGGCCTCTTGCTCCAGTTATCCTATCTAGCCACACACTCTGTGCACATTTGCTTGATGTGCACTTACGACAAAGCTATGAGGAATAAGCCATCAGCTATAAGACAGTACCATATTAATCTTTCTCACTTCTCTCCACTTCACATTTGTGTTGCTTTCTGTTATTTAAGGCTATGGAGAAAGGAATATTCCTAGTAGCTGGAACCATCTGCTTCAGATAATGTTACTGGCAGCTTGTTTTCCTGCTGCAGTTAAGTCAGAATTCAGTTTCATTCTCTCTCTCTCTCTCTCTCTCTCTCTCTCTCTCTCTCTCTCTTGATAGTGACAAATGTCCTTGTGGATTTAATGTGCCACCCTGAAAATATACTCCAGTATTCAGATGATCAAGCAGGGAGACTGATAACAGCTATATGCAAACATAGATAAAATAATAGTTAGCAGTTTGGGATAGGGGGTTACTAATTATTCACACATCCACACAAACACCTGTACACCCAAGACACTACTAGTGTTTTGGTAAAGTGGCTTTTTTTCTTCCCCAGAAGAGCTGTTTAAATATCAAAAGCTTCACTCTGAGCTATTCAAATATAGGCAGACAGGGTGATAGGGCTTCTCGGCCTTCAGTTGTCACAACCATTTTAACAGATAGATTCGCTGCTTCTCTTCACTACTAGATGTTCATGAATAGAATGCCTGGACATGTTCAGAAGAGCTCCAAAAGGATCTCTCCAAACTGGGTGAGTGCAACAAAGTGGCAAATGTGATTCAGTGTTGGCAAGTGTAAAGTGATGCACATTGGGATGAAGAACCCCAACTTCAAGTATACCCTGATGGTATCTGAGCTGTCAGTGACGGACCAGGATAGGGATGTCAAAAAGTGGCAACTCAATGTGCAGCAGCTGTGTAAAAGGCCAATTCCATGCTAGGGATCATTAGTAAGGGGACTGAAAATAAAACTGTTAATATTATAATGCCCTTATACAAAACTATGGTGTGGCCACACCTGGAGTACTGCATACAATTCTGATCACCACATCTTAAAAAGGACATTGTAGAACTGGGAAAGGTGCAGAATGGGGCAACCAAGATGATCAGGGGCCTAGAGCAGTGTTTCTCAACCACCGGTCCATGGACCGGTGCCAGTCCATGAGACGCTGGAGCATCACTAATAAAAATCACACCCCCAAAAAACAATTTTGGGCGGCGGGGTCCACCGGGAGCTCTCTGGTGCTCATTTCCAGGCAGCCCTCACTACTGGATAACGTTCATTTCACTTCCTTGAAATGAACATTATCCAGCAGAGAGGGCTGCCTGGAAATGAGCTCCAGAGAACTGCCCAAAATTGTTTTTTGGGAGTTGCCTGGGGGTGAGGGGGGGAAACCCCCTTACTAACTGCAGGTCCAGGAAACTGTGCATAAATAATGTACCAGTGCATGACTCCAAAAACATTGAGAAACACTGGCCTGGAGCACCTTTCTTATGAGGCAAGGCTACAACACCTGGGGCTGTTTAGTTTAGAAAAAAAGATTACTGCAGGGAGACATGATAGAGGTCTATAAAATCATGCATGGGGTGGAGAAAGTGGGTATAGAGAAATTCTTCTCCCTCTCACATAATACTAGAACCAGGGGTCAACCCATGAAATTGATTGCCACGAAATCCAGGACGAACAAATGGAAGTACTTTTTCACACAACACATAATCCACTTGTGGAATTCTCTGCCAACAACAGCCAACAACCTGGGTGGCTTTAAGAGGGGTTTGGATAACTTCATGGAGAAGAGGTCTATCATTGGCTACTAGTCGGAGGGCTATAGGCCACCTCCAGCCTCAAAGGCAAGATGCCTCTGGGTACCAGTTGCAGGGGAGTCACAGAAGGAGAGAGGGCATGCCCTCAACTCCTGCTTGTGGCTTCCAGCGGCATCTGGTGGGCCACTGTGTGAAACAGGATGCTGGACTAGATGGGCCTTGGGCCTGATCCAGCAGGGCTGTTCTTAAATTCTTATGCCACTGCGAGCAAGAGAAAACAGGCATAGGTGTGTTTACTTGGGTTGGGACTTGTATTTGGGTTATAGCATAGCATGATGTGGGGGCTCAGTATTCCTCAAGGCAAATACCAAGGGGTATTGAGCAGTGTTCCCTCTAACAGGGATTCCCAGATGTTGTTGACTACAACTCCCAGAATCCCCAAGCAAAAGCCATTGCAACTGGGGATTCTGGGAGTTGTAGTCAACAACATCTGGGAATCCCTGTTAGAGGGAACAATGGTATTGCATGAGAACACAAATGCTCCTTAGCAGACTGTGCTGATCCCCTGTCCATCAACACTACTGATGGGAGCAACAGTACAGTCAACACCATTTGGAAGATCCAGTAAGCCATGGTGTAATGAAGAGTAATTTTCATCCACTTTTAATTTATAACATGTCACACACTCTGAAAAAATCATCTATGTTTCCTATTTGTGTTAGATGTTTGTTTGTTTGTTTAACATATTTTTATACCACCCAAAACTTACCTCTCTGGGCGGTTTACAACAAGATAAAACATTAAAACATTAGTTAAAAACAAAAACAAGAAATTTAAAACAACAATTTTTTTAAAAAATTAAAACAATATTCTAAAACAACATTAAAAACAATCACTGTTAACAAAATCTAGCACCTAATCATCTTCAGTTAGTTTATTTAGACCCACGAGGTACAGCCCTCCTGAAAAGCAAACGTTTTCCATGATTGCTAATGCATGATTGCCATTTAGTGGCTCACACACTGCACAGTGAACAACAGGCAGGCTCACTGCACCTGAGCCTCTTTAAACACCATCAGCGCAGCTTGCAAAGCTGGGGAGGCTCCATGGCTGCTAAGGAGTGTATTACACCCCCCCTCACCTACTCCTATTGGGAATGATGGGGGTAGGAATGGAAGTGTGACCACACACTCAGTAGCCATGGAGCCTTTCCACCTTCACAAACCGCATTGGTGAGATTTGAGGGTGCTCAGATGCAGTGAGCTTTTCTGATGCTTAGACAGGCAGCTCACTGAGCAGTATGTAAGCTGGTGTCTCCTTCCTTAACTGCCAGATAAGACAGGTGATATAAGAGGAGGATCAGATGAAAGAACCATTGAAAATGAGATGTACGCTTTGACCTACTGGACACTAGTCTGTAGGAGATATGGTGGAGAAATATCACCAACCACACATTGAGGTCATTCTCACGGCCATTTTTGGTGGGCAGAGAGGGCACAGGGGGAAGGCAAGATCAAGCTTGCCTTCTTCACAGATCATCACCAAGTATATGTGGGACGTGCGGCTCGCATGCCTACATGATCTGCGCTGCTCCCAGCAGCATGGATTGCTAGAGACTGGGGAAACAAGTCCTGGCCTTGGGATCATGAAAACAAGTCCTGGCCTCCAGGAATCCCATAGTGCACTCTGTGACAACTGTGGAGCATTGGAGGATTTCCCTGTGAATTGGGCACTCTAGATGCCCAACTCTGTGTGTGCTCAGGCTGTGTGCACATGCAGCCCGAGCCCTGTGGTCGGCCCTGTGGTTGGGTTTGTGCTTGAGCTCTCTAATCCTGGTTAAGGGCCAGGGTTTAACGTTGGGCTAACAGGGGCAGAAGCGAGCTGAGCTGGGCTGGACTGGGCTGCCTTAGCCTGGGTTGGGCTGCTCATGTGAAAAGCCTTCAGTGTGTAATTTGGCCCTGCCATGTAGGACTCTTGTGGATAGTAGGGATAAGAGGACTGAACAGAGCTGAACAACAAGAACAAAATGCTCTGTGCAGATATACCAAGCTGAGAGACTCAGATAAGCTTTTGGGTAGATGTTGTGAATCTGAATAAAAGCCTAGTGAAACTTGCCTTTTACATCAGTTCAAGACAGAATCTGCAATCCTTAATGTACCTTACAAGGGAGTCACCCCATTGAACACACTGGCAGACATCCAGACTAATGTGGCACTAGCACAATGAACAAAACAGCGCGCGCACACACAAGAAGGTCGCATATTTGCATGGATGCTCAAAGTTGCACAATCTCTTTCACTCTCATTGCATTTGCACAACACTTGTGCAACAAGGATAACACAACAGGGTTGACATCCAGACTAGTGTTTGCTCAAGGGCAGTATTAGTCTGGATGATAGCGAGTGAGATTTACTTCCAAGTAAATATGGATAGGATTGTGTTGTATGGATAAAATTATGAATGGATAAAAGACTGAAATTGAGAATATGGTTTAAATGTGTTTAAAAGCACTATGAGGGGTTTGTGTCCTCTGGAAGACTTCCTTGTGCTTCTGCCACACAAACAACACATTTGTGTTGCTGCTGCTGCAGTACTTTGGACTCTTACTCTATAACAGTATATAATTTTTGGACTGATGCTATGTGTTTTGAATTGATTGCAATGAACACATCGAACTATGACATTACACAGTGTGTGTCTGCTAGAGAAATGTAATCAGCCATTCCAAATTCCAGATCTGGGTAACTGGGTGACTGGGAATTGGGTTCAAAGACCCTGCTGCCTTTCAGCAGATGTTTGGCAGCTCTCTATAAAAACTGACTCTGGGTTTATTTCCATTCTTTTTCCATTTCAGAAGTCTCTTTTCAGCCAACTATGAATGGAAAGGCTAATTTGGAATTTGGATAAAATATTGTTCCTATTATATATTGTAACACACTAGTGGACTTGTTCAAATAACCCAGGAATTGTGTTGCTAAGGGGATCCATTGGGTAATGTTCATCAGAAATAGACCGCTTTTGAAATGTCAAAATTATGTATTCATGTGTTTTCAGGTATCTACTTGGCTTTCATATATATATAATCAACAAAAGACAATAATAGCAACCGGCATGATCACCATTATGTGAAAGTTGCACATTTGTGCAGTTATGATACTCTTTATCCAGATGCTCATTCAATTCAAAGATGTTGCCACTGAATTTTTCCTAAAGAAATATTCTAGGCAAATTCGGAGGCTTTCCTCAAGTGAAACATCAAGATCAGACCAAAAGGACACCTAGTCCAGCATCCTGCTTCCCACAGGAGATAACCAGGAAGCCCAAAGACTAGGCCTGAAGGCATAACAACCTGCAGCAGTTGCTCCAACTGTTCAGTTTCAATCATATAGCTGTCAGGGCTAATAAACATTGACAGACCTATGTTCTATTAATTTATCTAATCTCCTTTTAAAGCCATCTAAGGTGGTGATTATTGTAGAATCCAAGAGTTGTAGTATGCAAAGACAAGGCAGACTGGTCTCTGGGGCAACTCGGAGATAACATATTATGCCTGTTTTGAAACAGCTGCACTGGCTGCCGATATGTTTCTGGGCAAAATACAAAGTGCTGGTTATTACCTTTAAAGCCCTGAATGGCTTGAGTCCAGGTTACCTTAGAGAGCGCCTTCTTCTACATGATCCCCACCGCACGTTAAGGTCGTCTGAGGAGGTCCGTCTCCAGTTACCACCGATTCGTCTGGTGGCGACTCAGAGGCGAGCCTTCTCTGTAGCCGCTCCTGGACTATGAAACGCACTCCCAGCAGAAACCTGTAATTTGAACTCTTTATTAGCTTTTAGGAGAGCCTTGAAACCTATCTGTTTGGCCTAGCCTTCCAGAGTTTTTAAATTGTTGTAAAGGGTTTTAATGTACTGGGTTTTTCAGGGTTTTTAAACTGTTTTTATTGTTTAACTGTTGTTTTATGGTATTTTAAAATTTCTAATTTTTGATTGATTTTAACTGTTTTTGTTTTTTCTGTAAACCACTCTGAGCCATTTTGGAAGGCTGGTATAGAAATTGTGGCGGGGGGTGGGGAGGCAGTGGGGTAGAACCGGGAATATTAATGGTTTATTGAAATAGATATTATTTACAGAGGTCTGCTTTCAATACCCTTGCTGCTGGCTGTTTGTTAGCCCCACCTCTACTCCAGAAATGGATGGATGGATGGGTGGGTGGACTTATTTATTTATTTATTTGCTACATTTTTATAACACCTTTCTGCCTTGACAAATGCACCCAAAGCAGTTTACAATATTAAAAGAAGCAAATTACAGAAGATTAATAAAATGTCTCAGGCTGTTGGAGTTTTCAGGAGCTGAGCACCAGAGCTACCTGGCCTGGGCGCATCCTTTCTTGCCTTCCCCTCAGGACACACTGGTCTTTCAGTACTCCTGGGAAGGAGGGGGAGGGGCTGCCCCAACAAATAAAAGTGACTAAAGCACCATTCAAAAGCTGACCTGGATCAAGGAATGGATTAACCCAAAATACTACAATTATCACCACATTGTATAAAAGCCAATTCTATAAATCAATTCTGCAGTGTCCAAAGAAGGACTTTTGTTTATCTGTCCTGGAGCTATAACCAATTGATTTTATTGGATGAAGCCAAGCTCTAAAATTATGGGAAAGGAAGAAAAACTTCTCTCTCTACCAACTTTTTCCACACCATGCATAAATGTACAATTTTTTTCTCATGCTCCTAGTTGTCCTTTTTAAAACTCAAAAGCCCTAATGGTTTAGCCTTTCATCACAGCTCCAACTCCCTGATAATTTGTGTTGTCCCTTTCTACACCTTCTCCAGTTCTACAATATCCTTTTTGGGATTGGGCAACTAAAATCATAAACAGTGGCTGGTATCCTGTGCATTAGGAAGTTCTATGGGGATGTGATGGGTATCTGCTCACAATTCCCCCACTCCTTCACACATACTGTTGCATCAATGGGTGAAACTTCTCAGCTCTGCCCATCCTCTGGAAGTGTTCTGTAAGAGAGGAAACACATCGCTGAAGGTCAGCAATACATTTCCTTTCTTACCAATTGCTTCTGGAGCATGGGGACTGGAGACTTGGGGACTGTGTGGAGGGACTGAGAAAATTGTGTGTGGGCCCTGTCACATTTCCACAGTCTCTCCTTATATGTGTGACTCATTAGTTAGGATATTGGCCAATGGAACTCACTTCTAAGTAAACTGCACAGGATCTGGCTTTCAGCTATATTCCTGCATGCAGTTAGTTCAGTCAAACTTTCAAAGACAAAGCTATGCACAGAATGATAGACAGGCAGCCTAAATATAGTCGCTCTAGATATAGACATAGGATTTTGCAATATCACTGACCTAAACCTGATCAATTCAGTGTTGAACCAAACTCTTCATCTTTAATAAATGTCATCCTGAGATGTTACTGATGAAGACCTTTTCTCTTTTTATTTGAGCTCTGTCTTATGAGTGCTATTAATGTTGAATGATACACCGTTTCCTTTAGATGAATTTCATGTAACCAGAGTGCATGTCTTTATTGACCTATTATGGATCTCAATCCATGTGTATATATTCCTACCATCTTGTAATCCCAGTTCATACGCTGACAAAATGGAGCAGTTGTCTGTGAAACCTCATGCCAAAAGGAACCAATAGTCATGTCTCAGCTGTCTCCTAGTAATGTCTGCATTTCCATCTTTCATACCTATTGTAAGATGCAGAGGGCTGGTCTCACAAAATGAGAAACAGAGAAAAACAATATAATGCATTTTAATTGGATCCACTTTTAAACAACTTTCCAAAGTATTACTTTTTTATTAAAATATATATTTTTAAGAGCCACCCAAACCTTTAGGTTTAAGATGACCGTTAAGGTACTTAAATTTTCACTCATGGTCTAGAAAACTGTGGAAAGTACAAGTTAAGGTGATTATCTTAACTGCGTTGCCATGTAAGCAATAAAAACTGTACATAGTCTTGTATATTATGCTGGCTTTACAAACTAGGCCCACTTTCAGCTTGACAATGGACATTCAGGTAGAAAAGAGGCACTTCTTGGACACCTCAAGACATCTTCCATTTTGTCAGCAGACACTTGGCCTCCTCCCATCTCTTTTACAATGTCAAGCTTGTAATCTCTCTTCCTCCCCAGCAGAGGGATATTAATGTATTAGTCCAGGGTTTCTTAACCTTGGACCCCCAGACGTTGTTGGACTACAACTCCCAGAATCCCCAGACATGGCCTTTGTGGCTGGGGATTCTGGGAGTTGTAGTCCAACAACATCTGGGGGCCCAAGGTTAAGAAACCCTGTATTAGTCTGTAACTTGTATCTGATACTGAGTTTTGCAAAATGAAAGCACATATGTAATGAAAACTTTGGATCAAATGGAAATGCTGATTGAATATTTCTTAAATCCTGAAGCATTAAAAGGAAGAGCACCCCTTTTTTTAATGTATTCACTGATCTAATGGGGTGCCATCCATTAGGATAGACTAAAATATAGAGCTGGAACCCAAGCACTAAATCCAAATACACATTTAAATACCTGGTTAATTCAAAGTGGGTTCCAATAATGCAAGTTATCAACTTTGAAAAGCTTTTCCTGTAGTCAATGTGAAAAGTAGACTTTCCAGTCAAAAATCTAATAGCAAGCACCTGGAGCTGGCACATTCTTTTCATCTTTTTCCCCAAACAAAAAAGCCCCATATACTGTAGCCTTGCCTTCATAAAGGTAGATGCTGCAGGCTCCTGATCACCTTAGTTGCCCTCCTCTGCACCTTTTGTGTTCTGCATTCAGGCTGAAATTCTGCATTCAATGCTCCTGAAGAATTTCTGCCTGATGCATCTCTACTTACTCCTATGTGTCTCAAAAAATATTGCTGTAATCTTCACAAGCTTGTCTTGAATTCTTCATTTGGCTTTCCACACTGTTTTATCAAATAATGCACCTCAGCATCCTTAGTTATCAAAGCTGAAAATAGGGATGTGCCTGAACCACAGTTAAAAGCACAGTTCGAGCACTTTTACGGAAATTAGAAAGGGAACCTATTACTGCCCCTTCCTGCTGGGGTGGCGCATGTCCCCAAATGCCCAGCGCACTGTCAGCATACACATGGCACCCACGCATGCATGGGCAGCATTTGCATGGTCAGCAACATAATGCTGATCAAATGGCACCTGTGCCTGCGTGTATGCCATGTGAGTGCTGATGGCGTTCAGGGCTTTGGGGGACATGCGCCACTCCAGCAGGAAGCTGGAAGGGGCAGCAGAGAGCAGGTAAACATCTGCTCTCCATTTTCTTAAAGTTCCCTTTCTAATTTCCTTAAAAGTGCTCGAACCATGTTTCAAACCACTGTTCAGGTACATCCCTAGCTGAAAACTCATGAAACAGTTAGGAGAAAATGTTCAGGTATGGATATGTACTGAGCAGCAGCTGGGGACGCTATATTTTTATGCCACATTCTACAGTCTGGATTCTGTTGCAAACCCATTATATTCCTGTCACACTGACATCTTTCTCATTTTACATTCATAGAGCAATTATTTTATAATTTTTGACCCTTGTCACATCGCTGTCATAAAAATAGATCAATGCCATATAATTAAAAGTAATTTTAGAATAATATAATGATAGCAAAACCTGGAATAAAACACCTTAATTTTGGAAGCCATTAAACTTGTCAGTTGGAAATTAGGCCTTCTTTTTGACGTATTGAGTTCTGTAATTCACAAGTTTGTGTCACTGCCCTCTTCTGGGGAACACCATTTTTGTGCATGGAATTCTGTGGCTTGCAACAGGAGTAGATTCCCTGTCCCTTGAAGTCCAGCAGGAACCCAATTTGATTTCCTTTCAAATACAGGTGAATACCTTGTTCTTCCATGTAGCACCTTTGCTCTAACACATGGTCCTGGATTTTTGGTTTGCTGTGTGCATTTTCTGTTGTAATTGATTATGGTTTAGAAAGCACATTTCTGGACAACATTGACCTTATGACTGACGTGAATGGATTTGGTCTGGGAATTCCACTGAACCCAATGGAATGATACTATGGACAATAGTATCAATATAGTCTATTGTAAGTGATCTGTGAATATTCCACATCACACCTGAGCTTCGTCTGAATCAAGACACTGACAGAAATCATGGCTGCATTCAGAGACCTGTGAGAGTACTTACTTACTGAATTGAGTGTGCCCCATGGTTCCTCTTTCGGACACATAAGAAGCTATCATTTAATGGAGAAACTATGCAGCTTAGCTTCCCAATTTGCAATTGGGCTTGTCATACTACAGTGAATTCCACCTTCACAAGAGCAAACTGAGCCACAAATAATTCAACATAATACTGTAAAAGTTTCTAAAAACATATAAACATGCATATAAGGAAATTAGTACCATTATAGATAACATAATCAAACAAAATATGGTTCACAGCAACTGTATATATTAGCATTATTTTCAAGGAATGTTGGATGAAGGAATAAGAATACATTTTCTCCACCTGTAAAGAAAACACAGAATGTTCTTTTAAAAGTAACATAGCAAAGGTTGACATCTACAAATCATTTATTCCAGTGTGATCTAGAATATTTGTTTGGTTTAAATGTGATTTTACTGAGACATTTGTACAATAAGTATACTAGACAAGTAATTGCATTTTTTTAACACTCTAATACCTCTCCAAGACCCCTAGTCACTTTATCCTTGTGTGTATAGATCTATTGCTTGCTTTTGCAGCTCTCCCCACTTTCCACCATGGAAAAGGAAAGCAAAAATTGAAATTCCAAATTGAACCAAACAATCTTAAAACAAATCATCAACCAAAAGGGTAGCTGCTAGGATAGATGCTCCCAACACATTTTGATATGCATATTTATAAAAGGAATATTTTAAAAAGCTTCATATTGAAATGTGTTGGGAATGCCTCTCCTAATAGCTGATGTATCTGTGCAGCAGGGTTTTTTTTTAACCCACCCAGTTTATTTGATTGCACCAGACTATACTCCACATTTGCAGATTACTATATAAAAATCTCACTTCCCAACACAGTCCAGATAGCATGCATAAACAGGAGGCACCAATCGATCCTACTGTACTTATCAGTACAGTGAATCAATAAGTACTGAAAGCATTAGCTGCCTAAATAATGTGAGTTCAGTGTTAAATGAGGCAAGGATATTTGATAATTCATTTGCCCTTTCATGTCCCTGGGTATGTGTGCTTTGCTTTGTGCCATGTTTTACCTGTTTAAATCTAAACCTACTTTTTTTTTTCCATGCTCTGCATGGATTGTGTAAAGTTTTATCCAGAGCCACAAGGTGATTCTTTTCCTAATAATTATTGTATGCTGAATCTTGAATCATGGGTGTTTTTCCCCAAAAACATGTGGTGAAATATGCAAAATGTTGCTAGTGAATATGAACTATTTACTGTAACACACACACCCACACACACACCTAGCTCTTTGGCCATCATTTCCTTACATCCACAACAGTCCTTTTGTACTGTATACCAAAGAGCATCAGATAGTGGATCATTAAAGGTGTGTTCTGTTTTACCCTAGGCTATACTTTGAGCGAATGAAGTCAATTTTGTAGACATAAATCATTTCCTGAATGTAACAGATGCACAGATTGAAAAACCCTCCCATCATGTTTTCCCTTGTGCATTTCCCCAATCCGTTCAGTTCTGGAATCTCAAGCACAACCTACACCTCAGAGCCAAATCAAAAACTGTTGTGCTTTCCTTTATTTGCCATTTTTTCTACTATCTAGTACCAAAAGGTGAGAGGGAGGGAGGGTGGGGAGATAAAAGGAAGAGTGTCAGTGCCTCATATAGTGAGTTGTTTCCAGGGAGTTTCAATTTTGCTCCTTTATTTTAATGACTTTTGCTTCACCTCTGCTTACATGAAACATTGCCTTACAGATATAATCGGCCTTTCTGAGTGTGACGTAGCAGCCAAGTTACACTTCCTTTCTTTGCACTTTTGTTGTAAACTTAGAACTCAGGCCAGGTTTACCGAGGTCCATGACATCACTACATATGTGAAATTGGGTTCCCCTCCCAATATTCATCATTTTACACTTGTTTACATTGCCCACTTCCCCCAGATTGGAGAGATCCTTTTGGAACTCCTCACAGTTGTTTTAGGATTTCACTACCCATATTAGCATTTTTATTTTCAATCCCCTTCCTATGATCCCTTTTTTCACAGCTGTTACACACCGAGTTGACACTTTCAATGAACTCTCTCCTGGTCACTGACAGCTCAGACTCCATCAGTATTTTTTGAAGTTGCAGGGTTAGGGGTTGCCCCAATATGCATCACTTACACTTGCTTAGATTAATTGCATTTGCCATTTTGTTGCCCATTCACCCAGTTTGGAGAGATCCTTTTGGAGCTCCTTTCAATCTGTTTTGGATTTCACTACCCTAAATAGTTTAGTGTCATCTGCAAATCTGGCTGCTTCACTGCTTACCCCAACAACTAGATCTAGTCCAACACTCTAACCACTACACCATGCTGGCTCTCAGTCTTATAATAGTTATATTTAATCTTACAATTACATAGAACTTAATTGCATGCATCTTTAAGCTTTTTCCCCATAGGGAATAATGGGAATTTTAGCAGCCCCATAACTCTGCTTGGGGGGCACCAGGGTTTCCCAGAGTGAGTGGTGATGTAGTGCACATAGGGTGCCAACCACCCCAAACCCAGAAGCCCATGGGGCACTGGGTTTTGTTGTTTCTGAAGTGTTCTGAGAATAGATTCTCTGGTAGCAAATGACAGTGGTCAGAAGATGTTCTTGACTGTAGAGGAGAAGAAACTATATATATAAAAGGATAGTGGGCAGGGGTCTGTGAAGAGAAGGGTTGTGAGGGAAGAAAGAGCCCTTCAGGAGATGGAGGCAGCCGTTGTGTGAATTAGATGAGGAAACCATGAACAAGATCTGTTAACTCAGGAAGGGGGAGGGAGGGAGGGGAAGAAAGACAGAGGGGAAGAGCGAGTGGAGGAAAGAGAGAGAAAAAGAAGGGAGGGGAAGAGAGAAAGAAGGAAGGGCGAGGGACGGGACTGAGCCTGTCAGTCGTCTGGGGGAATGAGTGCCCATGGCGGTGGCAGCAAGGAAGGGCCCAATCTATGCCAGATTAATGTAGTAACAAATGTAGCATTTGCTACGGGCCCCGCATTTACGAGAGCCCCCCACACCCGGCTTGAACTGCCCCTTCTTTCTGCTCTCTACTTGGTGCCGCTTCTCTCCTCACTGCCTGCTGCTGCCCATTCTTGTCTCCTGAGTTGGCTGCCACCCAATTCCAATTGGCTGCCTTGCCCTTCGCCCATTTGGTTCTCATGGGGCTGTTAGGTGCAGGCAGCACGCCCCGTGTGAGTGAGGGGGGCTCTGGGGTGAGGAGGGCAATCAAGTACTAGTGCACAGATGCTCTGCATGGGTTAAGCTAGTTCTGATTATTGTTGAAGCAAAGGGTCAGTTGTTGAAGTTGTTGAAGCAAAGGGTCAGTTGTTAGACACTGGAAACCAGAAAGGTAGTTGTGAGGGAAGCAGAAGGTCATTTGGGCTAGGAGAACCTCATTCAGGACTTAGGAATAGGAGAGATAGGATTTAGTGGGACAGGGAAATGTTGGAAGCAGAGGAGCTGAGTGCTGGGGAACCCAGAGGACAGGAGAGTAAAGGAAATAGTATGGCATAAACGTACCAATGCTTAGAGAAAGGAGGAGATTGTGATCTTGCTGAAGAGAGGTACAAAGAGGTAAGAAAGGTTGAATTCCACATATTGGTTTTTAAAAGCCACTCTGAACTTAATAATACATGCAAGGTTATTACAGATTGTTCAGCTCGTTTCATTTTCAAATCCAAAATGAAGTCTTATACCATATGTGTGCATTACTCTTCTGAGCTTTAAATGGAACTTCACGTTGCCTAAGATGCACTGAATAAAGCATGGTTTACAAGCCCACCCTTAGAATCAGATCCATCAGCAGGAGTGAGAAGGTATGCAATAAACCACTCTAAGAGCTGTCAGAGCAATTCCACTGACGAGGCTCCCCCTTTCATGTTATATCATGCAAAGACAATTTCTTTCCTAAACAGTGATTGTACTTACTTAGAATAATACTCTCCAGAGAAAATAAACACAGGCAATAACTCCCTTTCTTTCACCTAACAGATAACCTCTAATGAGAAAATGCAGACAATACCATAAATAATATCAAGGCAGATGATATTCACCTGTTCCCAAGCACATCATTGCTATACATTTGTAAAAAGGCAACATCAGTTCTAGATTCAGAAATTTCTTCTTTCAATGATATGTATTCTGTGAAAACATATGCGCCTGTAAATTAATCCTCTAGTCTGACGTGGAGATGGGGTGGGAGGGCAGAAGACAGACAGCCCTACAGTGGACCCAGGATACCCAAGCACCAGCCCTGGCAACTGAGGAACCACAGTGAAGCGGCACCCACCACGCCCCTTGCATAGCCCCTTTCTGCACCAAATACCACCCAGAAATGAGCTCCTACTACATCCCATCCCTTGTGGTTACTTAAGTGTAAAAAACATATTGAGGCCATTCACACAATCAAAAACTGTGTTCTACCTGAGTTTAGGAGCTCTCTGTGTTCCCAATTTCTAGTTGTGTGGAAGCAAGTTAGGAGGAAAACCTGTGTAGAAGTGATTGTGTGCAAGCAAGATAGGAAGAAAAGCTAACCAGTTTTTCCTCCTACCTTGCTTCCACACAATCACTTCTACCCAGGTTTTCTTCTAACATTTCTTCCACACAACCAAAAATTGGGAGCACACACAGCTCCCAAGCCCAGGTAGAATACAGTTTTTGATTGCATGAATGGCCTCATTGTGTAGTAGTAGGAAAAGCTACCCAGGTTTTCCTCCTACCTTGCTTCCACATAATCAGGTCTACTCAGGTTTTCCTGCTACCTTTCTTCCATACAACCAGAAATTGGGAGCACACACTAGGGGTGTGCACAGAATTGGCTGGTCCAATTCAGTTTGAGTCTAAACCGCAAACAAACTGGACTAGGTCAGTTCGGTCCAGCACCCCCTTGAACCTGGTTTAGTCCAGGGATGGTTCGCAAACTTTTTTTAAAAATCAAATACATTTTTTTAAAACTTACCCCCTCTGGGGGTATTTTCCAAGGTGGTATGGGGGGTGTCCAAGGAGGTTCCCTTCCCCCCACCGGCCTCCCTTCGGTCCAAAACCAGCCTGTTCCATTGTTTTTTGGCCCATTTGGGCCTTTCCCCAGCATGGTGGCCATTTTGGAGGCTGCCGCACCTGCGCAATGGGCCTCTGCGTGGCCTGGTAGGCTAGAAATCAAAGAGTGCTAGAAATCAAGCCCAAGAAGAGAAATGAAACATTCAAAATGCTACATTCCCATATTTAAGAATCTCAGTGTATTTCAAGCTCTAAAGCTTTCTTCGGGGAAATATTTTTGTTTTCAAGTCCTGCTCTCTGTACATATACATTCTGGTGAGGCTATAGGCTTATACATTCTGGTGGATATGCTGCATGGCATTCTAGCCAAGAAGAAAAACTGGCTACTACTATAGTAGCATGCTATAGGGTAACTATGACATCATGATGTCAGGAAGGAGGAAATTAAGAATGTGCAGAAGGCCCCTGGGAAATTTCACTTCTCTACAAGAAACTCACTTGGATGAAAATGTTCCTTGGGAGGAACCCTGACATTTGCTCTAAGTTTCACTTTTCCAAAATGTTGGTGCCAAGCCTAGAGGATACTTGACATAGCATCTCTGTACCAAACATAACATGTAGTTCTACCTAGGGAATGAGTCCTAACTGGAAGGAAGGAAGGAAGGAAGGAAGAGATATTTTTCTTTTTGTCTTAGTGGTTGAAATAAAAATTATTAAATTATTTTGATTTCTTCTATTGTTATCAAGAGTCCTGGAGAAAGAGAGAGAGAGAGAGAGAGAGAGAGGTGTGTGTGTAGGCTTTTATATTTCAGGCTGATTGATAATAAAGTTCTGTTTCATCATTTGATATTATTACTGTACAATGTAGCTTTTTTGATATCATTGACTTTGAAGGTGACCTTTTAATGCATAATTGCAGATTTTTAAGAAGGCTTTTTACTTTCAAATATATTGTTGCAATTGTGTATTTGATACAGAATCATAAAATGTAACATGTCGGGCATAATCCCTGACGTGAAAAATTATTAGATAATAATAATTCCGAAAAGGAGGATGCAAAGGTTCACTATTGAAACTTTTGTCTAATATTTGAGATATTTAAGAAGTCATGCCAACATAGAAAGGTGATAGATCACATATAAAATGGACTTTGCTTAAAAAAAAAAAAAAAGATCTTCAGGTCGCTTACTTGTAACTGGTTCTTCTGGTGGTTATCTGACCAGTCACACAGGTGGGCTTTGCGTTGGCATGAAGTAGAGAAAGGAATGTTCCAAGCTTCACTCTTTTCAACTTTGTGCTGAGGCTCCTCCCCCAAACCTGCCTAGCAACCTGAAGTACTTCTGAGTGGTCTCTGTCCATCACACAGAAGGGTGCATCACAAGCTCCTGTCATCATTGGAGGCAGGATGCAGCGCCAAAAGACTGAGCGAAGCAATTAAATAGCCCCCACACATTACTGGAAAAGAGACTGCAAATCCATTCTCCTGAAGGCTGAGTCTCTCCGTGCCCAAACATCCAGGGTGTAGTTTCTGATGAATGACGTTGGCAAAGACCAGGTCTCAGTCTAGCAAACTGAGTCCAAAGGTAAACCTCTATCAAAGGCTGTGGAGGTAGACATGGTCCTGGTAGAATGGGCTCTAATCTTAGAGGGAGGCTCTATCCCTGTCACTTGATTGGAGAGATTAATAGTGTTGATTATCCAGGCTGAAATGAATGGTGCAGAGGCCCTGTAGCCCTTACTGGGCTCTCCATAAGTAACAGTGCAGGAGACTTTCTAAAAGGCACTGTGCATTGAGTGTAGAAGGCTAGAGCCCTTCTAGAAGCTGCTGCCAGTCTGTGAAGACAATACTGAGCTAGATAGACCAATGGTCTGACTCAGTATATGGCAGTTTCCTATGTTCCTATGTTCCTAATGTCCAGAGTATGCCACCTGTGTTCCTCTGGTGACGTAGGGTCTGGGGGGAAACACAGGTAGAGAGATTATTTATGATTGATATGAGGTTGAGGTTATTTATTTATTTATTTATTTATTTATTTGATTTACATACCACCCTTCCAAAATGGCTCAGGGTGGTTTACAACAGGATAAAACAATTAAAACCAGTTAACAATTAATATCAAAACTATAAAAACAGAATAAAACCAATTAAACATTCAAACTGCTTCAAACCCTGGAAAAGCAGGGCAACCGTTTAAAACAATTAAACTGTAAACATGCTTTCTTTCCATTCTGCACCTGCACACTGTCCCAAGCATCAGATTCTCTTGGTGCCTTCTTTTTCTTCTTTGGCTTCAACACTGAATCAGGCCCAGACAAGTCAAGTTTCTTTTCTGTCTTTGGGGCCTTTTGTGTTGACAGAGGCCCACCCTCAGGATGGGTTGTCCCCGTGGTCAAGGGGGTGGCAACTGAGGCAGTGATTGGCTTGGGATTGAGGGAGCTGCCAGTGGTTGCAGTGTATTGGCAAGCACCAGGGTGCTTGTAGAGAGCACAGCCATGGAGGAGAAGGGAGTCCCAGATGGAGTCCCAGAACCTCCAGGGAGATTTTGGCGGTCTGCTGAAGAGCCACTATAAAGCTCCATAACCGGAGGAGCAAACAGGGCTTGTTCCCAGAGGGACAGAAAATTTTTTGAGGCCCAGTTGTGTCCAGCTTGCCTGGCGAACTTCTGACAGTAACAGCAGCTCACCACCGAGTGTGTCTCCTCCAGGCAGAGAGGAGGACATGGGCTATGCCCGTCTGATGATAGGATTTTAGCCTGACAGCTTGCATAGTGTTTGAAAGATAGTTTTGCAGGCCATACTCAGAACAGGCGGAAACCGTTTTTCCTCACCCCTGAGATGAGGGGAAACGGTGGGGGTGGGGTGGGGGGGAAGGGTTAATTGGGGAAAGTCAAAATGTAAATTCAATAGATAGGAGCACTAGAAATAAAATATAGAAAGGGATGGTAACAAATATTGAAGGAAGGAAACTATATCTTTTTTAGAAGCTACAAAAGGTCCTCTGAGATGGTTTTTTTCCAGCAGACAAAGACAAACTGAGGAGGAAGGTGCAGAGCACATGACCTGGTAGGTTGTGGGAGGAGCCTCAGCACAAAGCTGAAAAGAGCGAAGCCTGAAAGGTTCCGGTCTCTACTTCGTGCCAGCACGAAGCCCATCTGTGTGATGGCCAGTAACCACTCAGAAGAAACTAATTCATTTCTCTATCTATCTGTGATGTTTTGCATTCTTTAGCATTGGTTGTTAAGTGTATTTACTGTGTGGTTTATATGTGTCTTGCAGGGGCGTAGCAAGGTTGGAGTGGGCCTAGAGACAAGATTTAAATGGGCCCCCACAAGGTTTTGTAAATTGTGGATGTTGCAAGTCATTTGATGCTACTAGAGAAAGACCTGTTGTTCTGGTAGCTCCAGGTCTTAACACTCACATCAGTTTCACAGGATAAATACAACTGAAGGAAGCCGGGCGGGTGCGCAGCTGGGGGAGTCAGTCATGTGATTTGCCTCTGGGGGGCCCTCCAAGGCAGTGGGCCCCCAGACAACTGTCTCCCCTTGCCCTATTATAGTTTCGCCCCTGGTGTCTTGGAACCTATGTCTGTGCAGGTGGTTGAGTGACAGCAGTAGCAGAAGTGAGACCTCTGCAGGAGGGACAAGAAAGCTATCTTTGGAATACAGGAGGGAGGAGGAGGTTAGAGTGAGAAAGAGAAATCAGTTAGTTGGATGACAGTTGGTCAGCTGGAGAAGAGAGAAGCTGAGCTGGAGGCTTGGAGAGACATGGGTTTTAAACAGGGGATATTTCTCTGGTGAAGAGAGGAGTAGGGCTTAGGTGGAGGCAAGGGTGAATCTGTTCTTCACTAAAAAGCCTGTTCAGAGGTAGTCCTCAGGAGAGAGGCTGAAAAGAAACTCTGTAACCAAGCAAGGCACCTAAATCCCTGAGTGAAGAAAGACTGTTAATATCTCTGTAAGCTATGTCAACACTTTAAAACTTATGCATCTCCAAAAGTTGTAACTGTCACTCTTAAAGAACTTTTGTTAAACAGTAAGGCCGTTCAGACGAGCAGCCAAACCAAGACTTGGGCAGCCCTGCCTGGGTTTGGCTGCCCATGAGAAGAACCAATATCGAGGCCGATCTTGGCGCTGCCTTCCCCGTAAGCCTGGGGATTTACCCCAGGCTTTAACCTGGGTTAAAGGGTGCGAGCACGCCCTTTACCCCAGGTTCGGGGTCGTGTGTCTGCACGCAGCCCGAGCAGACACAGAGCCGAGTGCCTAGAGCACCTGGGTCATGGGGGAATCCCTAAATGCAGCACGCTGCTCATCCCACATGCCAACTGCTCATCAACAGCTGCTTGTCCCACATGTCAACAGGAATTGTCAACTGCGGGGGGGAGGTAAGATTGATCTTGCCTTCCCCCGTGCCCTCCTCACATGCAGAAAATGGTCATGTGCACGACCTTAGTAAATCCTGTTGTTTAATTATATCAAATGTATTTTGTTTCCTCTCCCACCACAACACCTGAAGAGAAATGCCCATGCTACTACTAAGTTAAGAGAAGGGAGAGTTGAGCTCAGATCCTGCCTAAGCAGATCTGAGTAGTAGAAATAGGGTGACCCCTCACACTATCTATAAACTGCTTTTTGCCAGGCACCCCCAAAGCGGTGTATAGTAGAAAAGACATATTAAATACACAAAACAATTTAAAGACAATAAAAGCAGTTACAGTGTCAGCAATTATGCGTTGCCTCCACCTTCAGCCCCAAAGCCTGCCATATTTCAAACCACATCTGATTATTGCATCTGATTATTCCTCAGGAGAAACCTTCCCTCTGGCAAACTCATGCAAAGTGGCTATTATAAACTGAATTGCATGCCTGCAAAGACATATGTGCAAAGGCAACCTTTTCTAAAGGCTGACTGTTCATCCTGTATTTATCACCTTGTTGTCATCATTATGAAAAATAAAAAAGAGAGAGAAACATCCTTAAAACACAATGTTAGATCATGGTGGGGGGCTTTAATCCTACCCTCCCACCAGAGTCCCAATCTGGATTGCTTTTCCACCCATGGCTGCTATGTGCCAAGGAAAAATGTCTTCATCGGTACTAGAAGGAGTTCTTTCCTTGGCAAATAGCAGCTGTGCAGCGCCTTGATCAAGATTGTAGCAGAAGGTAAGGTCAAAGCCCCCCACCCCTGCCACATTTTGATTCATGGGGGAAGGGGTCGCAATCTTCCTGCTCTTTACCAAAGAAAATATGCCACACCAGAGCTAGTGACATATTTAATGTCATGTGTTCGTAGTCTACATACTTCAACAAAAAGACCTCAAAAGGTTTTTTGAGCCCCTGGTGGGCTGCCAAACGTGTGTTGAAGGCTGTGCTGAGTTCGCTGGCTCACAATTGTACTAGCTCAATACACACAAAGGCAGATCATTACCAGATTTACACAGCAGATTCAACAAACTGAGGCTGTGTAGGCCGCCATGTGTTGGACTCTTTCACATGAACTAGTTCCTCTTCACATTCAGCTCATCATGATTGCTAAAGTCAATGCATGCTGTGGGAGTGGAGGAAGAGCTGTCTCAGTCTCAACCATTCATTATGGGCAGAAGAGCTAGAGGAGTAAAGGGATAGGAGAGAAATCCTCTATGGATGTATTGAGTTTTTAATCAATAATTGACTAATTAATTGACAAATTAATTTGTCAGACTGGCCTAGTTCATCAACTAACAAACCTTTAATCATTTGGCAGGTCAGGACTCTGTATCTCCATTTACCTAAATAAAGCTAGTCCTGATTTATGGCACTAGACAGAAAGAGATTAACGACAAGGTCCTTAGAAGAAGGGATGGATGCCTGCTACTGTGTAAGCTCCTTTTGTAATTTGCTCTGGTGACCATAGCTATTGTGTTTGTGCTGCTTGACTCAGCAATCTCCTCCTCAAGAAAAGACAATCAATCCTCAGAATAAATCAGCTATTAAGTTTCAATGTCATTTGGGCTTCCTGAGAGAGGAATACAGCTTTTAAGCCACAGTTTGGCATAAGGAGTATTGACTATTTCCCAGAGATCTGCTAGACTGCTTACAGCACAAATGGCTAATGTATTATTAGAATTGTTTGGGGTATTTAGAGTTATGACACTGAAATATTTATCATGTGTAGACAAGCTTCTTTCAGCATGGCAAGGAAGACAAGGTCTTAATTCTTCAAGCTATCCAGAGTTGCATATCAGACCTATGTGTAAATACCAGCATTGATCTGAAGGCCAATTACTTGAATCATGTCACTGGCCCTGATGTGCCTGCTTCCACCCAGCCCCTTGGCTAGTATATGGGGAGGCTGCACCAGTTTCAGAAAACAGGAAAAGGTAGGGGGGCTTTAACCCCACTCTTGCCATGGTGCAGATCTTAGTGCTCTTCACATATGCTATTTGCCTTGGGAGGGGGAGGAGCTCCAACTGGAGTCAATGGAAACATCTTTCATTGAAAAAATGAAAAAAGGCAAATAGCAGAAGGGCAAATAACACATGCATGGAGGGTTGATTTGGATTGAGACCATGCCAGGGGGTGATTAAAGTCATGTGTAACCTATAATGAACAGTGGCATATTCAGGTCTACCGATGTACTAAAACTTGGCTGAAAACCAAACAACCTATCATCAGCTTTATTTCTCTTCTTATTCAGCAACATATTGCCAGCCTCTTCTCTCAGCTTTCTGGACTGTAAAGGAAAATGCTGCTTGTTCAGTGATACACAGATGTGTGACTTTGACTATTTTAAGACTCCTCATACTGTTATATCCCTGCAAACTAGGCAAAGAGGTACTTTTTAAGGTGGTGGCTCTCATTTAGCAAAGAGGTATCAATTGTTATTAGTCATCCCAGTATAGCATCCTTCCAGTGGCTGTTGTTACTGTCTCTCTTGTGTTGCTTCTTTTTAGGTTGTGACCCCTATGAGACAGGGGCTAATTAGCAATAGCAATAGCAATAGCACTTACATTTATATACCGCTCTATAGCTGGAAGCTCTCTAAGCGGTTTACAATGATTTAGCATATTGCCCCCCAACATTCTGGGTAATTCCTTTTGCTAAGTAGATCACATCAAGAACTGGTGATTTTGTTTGATTGATTGTTTTTGTGGGAGGCAGGTTGAAAAGTAGTATACCAATATTTATATACAAATATTTATATACAATATCATATTCTGAGGAATATAAATGTTTTCATAGTGACGACATAAATTGTTTGAATGAGCAGTCCATTCCATTTTTTTCTTCTGGGCATCTGGAGAGAGAATGAGAAAGTACCTCCCAGTTTAACGACTGTAATGCATTGTATATGGGGCTGCCTTGAAAACTCCTCAGAAACTTCCATTCATTCAGAATGTAGCTGCTAGATTACTAACTCAGATTAGTGTATAAGGATAATATCTCATCAATCCTCTAACAACTTCACTGCCTGTCAGTCTATTTCTAAGTACAATTCAATGTGCTATTAAGCTTACTTTGAGAGCTCTAAATAGCTTGCGACCCACATGCCTGTAAGATCATCTTCTCTTACATGACTAGGCTGAATATTATATTAGTCATCATCAGAAGGCCTTCTGCAAGCCTTCCCTCCTCCTCAAGTCAGGCAGATGTGGACCAGAGAGAAGGCCTTTCAATTATGGTGCCCTGCATGTGGAATGCCCTTCTCGAGGAAATTTAACTGGCACCAAACATGACATCTTTTCAGGATCAAAGAGCTTTTAATTTGCCCAGGGCTTCTAGAAAATTATCTAGCTTGTTTTAATTGGATGATCCTTTATTGTTTCATCTTGTTTGTATTACTCTGATCTGTGTTTACTGAATTGCCTAGGAATTTTTCTAAACACTTGATTGATTGATTGAGTGCTGTCAATTCAGTGTCAGCTCTTAGTGACCAGATATTCTCTCCAGGATGATCTGTCTTCAACTTGGCCATTAAGATCTCTCAGTGGTGCATTCACTGCTGTCGCAATCAAGTCCATCCACCTTGCTACTGATCATCCTCTTCTTGGACGGAGAGTAGATGGGACAAACAATGGAGTCAGGTTGCTCAGACTATGGATTTTTATTTTAATTATGGAAGTAACTGTACATGTGGACCTTCTGGGGGAATTGCTAGATGGAAAGAAGAGGAAAAATCACTCATCTAAAAGAACAGTGTAAGAAACTAAAAAGGACAACTTGAAATATAGCAGGGCAGCTATATGTACAGTAAGAGGAAGAAACTAGTATCTGTTAAGCCTCTCCACCTATCTACTGATCTGGTTAGAGCTGAATAAAACTAGAAAGTAGTAGTATTAATTATAAAGTATGGACATTACCCATCTAAATTTACTTTTAAATTTTATTAGTTTAAGCATTAGCTGAAATCTCTCTCACTGTAATCAATGGAACAGAAGTGCTTAACTCTGTGTGTGTGTGCGCACGCACGCTGTATGTATGTATGTAACTTTATACTCCTTCTCTGCAGTTTTTAAAAGATTTGGAATTGAGGAACACAAATAAAAGCAATTTTACTAACACTTACTTACAGATAGGATCCAGCTGTCTTCTCTGGTCTTATTTTGCATCAGAAAATCTCGGTTTTGTTATTGGAGTAAATTATTCTACACATTTATTTATTTTAAATTTCTTGCTAAGCTTGGAGTAGACTGCAAGTGGTAGAATTAAATTATAATTAAATTAAATTAAATTTGGAGTCTGGGGTTAAGCTGATGGGTAGTTAGCTAGGTTAACTGTTTAATTGGATTTTAATTGAATTTTAGCAAGATGTTTTACAATCACTTTTAATCTATTGCTATCCACTACAGACTCACCCTTTGGGTTAGGGATGTTGCAAATAGAAATACATAAAGCTAAATAAAGTTTGACAAATCTGGAAAGATTTCATTTGCAGAATCTATGTATTGGCAGAAATTAGAAAGGGTTTTTGTTGAGCTTTTTCTTTTTGTTCATGTGTTAGCATTGAGAAAGAAAGCCATCTCCTTCCCTTACAGTACTAGAATTCAGGCCAACCAGTGAAGTTGATCAGAAGTAGGTACAGGGCAAACAAAAGATTTAAACAATGCATGATTAACTTACAGAACTCACTACAGTAAGATGTGGTAGTAGTCGCTATTTAAATGGCTTTAAACAAGGTGCAGTCAAATTCATGGAGGATAGATCTATCAATAGATAGTTATGATAACAAAACAGGACCTTGAGCAGAGGCTCCCAACAGGGAGGCTAAAAAGCAGCCTCCCTGCTCTGGGGTCTCTCCAGCATGCCCTGCACAATTGTGCAGGGCATGCTGGAGCTTCCAGGGGCTGTGTGGCCCCCAAACTCCCCAGCCCCCGCCGGCTCCGTAACGGAGCCGGCAGTCATGTGGGCAGCTCCCCGCTAACCCTATTTTGGCAGTTCCCACTGATTGTGGGAACCATCTCAGTGGCTGGGAGCAAATCAACTTCATTGGTGGCTTAATTGATAGACAAGGCCCTGGAGTCACTGTGTCTCCCATTTACATCTGCAAAGGAAAGGACTGAAAGGTCAAATTGTGATGGCTCTGTCAAACTGAAAAAAAGAAAACTTAAAATATCTGACCCTGTGCATGATTTTTACAGACAGCCCTGTGTAAGCAAATAGAAGGCAGGAGGAGGGAATATAGTGCAGTGTAGTTACCAGCATTGGTAGTGCACACTAAGGTGGAGGTTGCAGTGCAAGTGCACTACCAGGCACTACTGTAGCTACACCCACGCTGGGTGTATGTATGTGTGGGACTTGAAGGTTTTATTGATCTGATTCCAGAATTCAGGAAGAAAATAATCATCATCATCCTTTTTCCTAGCGTCTATGAGATATCAAGCAAGATACTGTAAAAGTAAAGCTAACATTGTGAAAAGGCTGACAGCTAGGTGGCCACTAAAAATAAACCTAATAGTAATGCTCCTGTGAGCCATTTTCCAGGCGGATGTTAATGCATGCAGAGCATGTTTTACACTGTAATTTAAGATATCTGTTAAGCCAGCATAAGAATATTACAAATCTGAGTGGATATCAACAAACTTGTACATCTAGTTTAGACATTCGTTGTCAGAGACAACCCGTCCATTGCAACTGAAATCAGTAGCAACACAACTAGAGGCTCAACTGGAGGCAATAAATGGGACTCAAGAAGAGGAAAGGGAGCTTAAAACGGCAGTGTGGGAAATAAAGGGGAGTAGTGGAGCTGGAGAGAGATTATAGGGAGGAGACGGAGACCCAGAAAGATGGTACAAATTAGGGTCACATACAAGTATGCTTTGTAAAGGAATATAAGAAGCTGTGCTGCCTTATACAGAGTGAGATCTTTGGCTCATCTAAACATTGATTCACTTATTTTGTCCATGTAGCTCTCTATTCTGACTGGCAATGGTTTGGCACAGTCTGAGGCAAACGCCTTTCCTAGTCCTGCTACCCGAGATCCTTTAACTGGAGATGTTGGGAATTGAACTGCAGACCTACGCATGCAAAATATACAATCTAGGAGCTATGGACCCTGCTCATTGTTGTTGCATCTCCATTAACTTCAGCTGGCCTTAAAGACATAAAATGAGTACATTCTAAAATTGTGTTGGATAATTACTGTTCCAACCTTGGTAATATCAGAATTGGAGGTCTGTTGGCCTAACATATAGGAATGGAAGGAAGGTGAGTTATTGGCTTGGTGTTCCATTAAAAATACCTCCTCAACTACCTTCAGCTGTGTTCAGATAAGAAAGATATATCTGGGGTGGGGTGGTAACATGAACATCCTCTGGAAACATGCATGGTGCAATTAGAACTACAGGAAACCACTTCTGAAGTTATTTAAAGATTGGGTCAAGGTTTTCCATAGCAGCAGTACTGTACCATGTCATGAAAGTAATGAATGCTTTGGCGTCGTTTTCGGTTTGCATTTGTCGGTGCCTAATTCAGGAGACACAAATTTCGAACTGGGGGATGAAATGTGTTATTTCTTTATGCTACAGAAGGCAAAATGGTTACTCTGTCCTAGGCAAAGTGTATGTAAACTGACAAGGGAGTTGGCTGTATTCCACCACAGCTCTAGCCAGTCTTCTGCCAGTGCGTAGCACAATAGGCCTTTTTGCATAACTAATGTTGTCCTGGATGCCAGCCCTTGCCTAAAGGAATCTAGGTTGCATACACAGAGAAAATAGGTGTGTTCCTGTTTAATAAGACTTTTCCTAAGAGCTGCGTTTTCCATATAAATCTACTTATTTATTATTTATGCATTCACCTATGAAGCATTATGGGCCAGGGCCAAAGAAAAGACCATTTCATTCAAAATAAAAGCCAGAGTTAGAGAAATTCTTTCCAATAGTACAATAGTACAGCCACAGAAAAGGCACCATTAAGACTGAACAACACATGACATATAACATTCCTGGTGGTCTAAACCAGGGTTTCTTAACCTTGGGCCCCCAGATGTTGTTGGACTACAACTCCCAGAATCCAAAACCACAAAGGCCATGTCTGGGGATTCTGGGAGTTATAGTCCAACAACATCTGGGGGCCCAAGGTTAAGAAACCCTGGTCTAAACTATTCTGTAGTCAAAAGCCACTGGATCGGGTCCCCTCATGGATCAGGACCACAACAAAAGCTAGAGGGGCTTTACCCTTATTATATCCCTTCCACAGTACTGTCCCAATCCACATGCAGGGGGCTGATCTCTCTGCTATTTACTCTAGGAAAAAGTTTCCACCCCATTGGCACCCGTAGGGGTTAGTAATGATTTAAGCATCATGGGTAGTTTGGGCCTTCATTTCCAATAAAATTAACATTCTGTATATTCATTTTACTACCTCAAGGGACATTTATAAGTTGCCACCAACATTTACAGGAAAATGTTATCTTGGAATGGTTTTTGTTGATTTGGGGGACAAACTATACATTGTATTAAGCCCGTCATTAATTGATGAGCTTAGTTCACACTCAAAGTAAGACAGAAATGCCCTTTGCTGTAAGTAAAACATCCATCAGGGTTCTGATTCAATTCAGGACCATGGTGTAGGGATGTGCACTAACAGATTCGGCACTCCCTTTCTGGAGCGCCGAACCTGTTCAAATGCGTTTGAGCTGGCTTGACAGATGGTGGGGATGCTTTTTAAAAACAGGTAAGGTGCTCCTTACCTATCCACCCTTTCCTGCAACCTTCCCCCCACCAGCGCTTGATTTTGAAAGAGATGCACAAGGCTGCAGCGTTTCTTCCTGCAGCCCCAAATGGCATCGGCATGCACATGACTGTTGTGCATGTATCTAACCACTCCACTGCACCTCAGTCTCTCTGTCTGAGCTGGCAGGGGTGGTCTCAGCGGTGGCATTGGGTTGCCCTAGGCTTGAGGGACTTCTAGGTCTATGCCATGGTTCCCCTATTACGGAGGCCTTGTATGTCCCTGAGGGTGGGCCTATCTCAACTAATATTGGGTCCTGCTCACGTGGTGGTACATATGCTGATCTGGTGTTTGCCAACCAGAGGGGTTTAATTTGACTGCTTTGACCAACCTCTGCAGGGGTGGTGGACCAATTAGAATAGTAAGCCCCTGAAGGCTGATGGATCTGCTCGGTTTCCAGATGGCCCTTGGGGAGGTTCCAGTGTCCAGAACTGGTGACTCTATCAAGGCCCTGGTGAATCTCTGAAATGTGGAGACAGCCCAGGCCATTGACATAGTCGCTCCTAAATGCCCTCTCTGGCTTGGTGAAGCCTGTTCTGTTCCTTGGTTCTCCTTGGAGCTTAGGGCAGAGTGATGCTGGAGGAAAATCCATAACAAATCTGACCAAACACAGGCTAGAGACCATTTTAGGGACTACTCCGTGGTGGCAGTGGAGGCAGTGAATAAATGTTTTTTCTCTGCCTCCATGTATCTGTGCAATGTAGGCAAGTGGAACTGTTTCATGTGGCAAAGTCACTGCTTCACACAGTGATGAGGGAAGAATCATCATCAGCCCGTTGCAACTAGTTTGCTTGTCACTTCGCAGTTAAAGCCGCTCGCAGCAGTGCCAATTTGGACTCCAGGACTTTGGCAGCTCCAGGAGATGTGCTTTGGCAACCATCTGGTCCAATTGTGATGGATTCTTTTCAGTTAGTGCAGTCTGAGGAAGTGGACAAAATCCTAGGCAGTGGGCAGGCAACTTCATGCGCTCTGAACCCTTGCCCTTCGGGGCTAGTAAAATCTGCCAGGGAAGGGACAAGTAGGTGGTTGGAGCCAATTATTAATGCTTCACTGAGGGAGGGCAAGATGCCATTGAGCCTCAAGCAGGCAGTGGTAAGACCACTATTTGAAAAGCCCTCCCTTGATTCCACCAATTTTGATAACTAGTTTCAAATCTTCCCTTTTTAAGCAAGATGATAGAGTGTGTGGTATCTGTGCAACTGCAAAAGGTTTTGGATGATATAGATTATCTAGACCCCTTTCAATCTGGCTTTCACCCTGTGTTTGGGACTCAAACTGCCTTGGTCACCCTGGTGGATGACCTATTCCGGGAACTAGAAAGGGGGAATGCATTCCTGTTGGTTGAGCTGGACATTTCAGCAGTGCTCAGTACCAACGACCATGGTATCCTTCTGGACCGCCTCTCGAATATAAGCATTGGGGGTGGTACATTGGAGTGGTTCCAGTCCTTTCTTGGGGGGAGGTTCCAGAAGGTGGTGCTGGGGGACTTCTGCTCAACTCCTTGGTCTTTGGTCTATTGGGTCCCACAAGGCTCAGTATTGTCCCCCATGCTGTTTAGCATCTACATGAAACTGCTGGGAGAGGTCAGCGGGGGTTTGAACTGAAGTGTCATCAAAATGCAGGTGACAATCAGTTCTACCTTCCCCTGAAATCAGATCCTTGGAAAGCAGTGGATGTACTGAACCAGGGGCTGGAAGTGGTGATGGGCTGGATGTGGGCTAGTAAACTCAGGTTAAATCCAGACAAGACAGAGGTGCTGTTGGTCAGTAGAAAAGCCAATCGGGATAGGGTAATTCAACCAGCTCTCGGCCGAGTTGTACTCCCCTTGAAAAAGCAGCTTGGGGATCTTGCTGGAGCTGGCTCTGCTTTTGAATGCTCAGGTGGAGGCAGTGGCCAGGAGTGCCTTTGAACAGCTTCTGCTAGTGCACCAGCTCTATCCCTTTTTTGAGAAGGCAAACCTGACCATGGTTACCCATGCCTTAGTCACATCGTGACTGGATTACTGCAGTGTGCTTTACGTGGGGCTGCCCGTGAAGAATATTCGGAAACTTCAGTTGGTCCAGAATGAAGCTGCCGGGGTTCTCTTTGGAACCGCTCGCTCATAGCATATAACACCTATTGAGAAAGAGCTGCATTGGCTGCCAATTTGTTTCTGGATCCAATTCAAAGTGCTGAAACCTTTAAAGCCTTAACTATTTGGGCCCCGGATACCTGAAGGACTGGTTTCTCCCCACCCAATAAGATTGTCAGTGGGGCTTTTGCTCTGTGTGCCAATGTTAAGAGAGGCTAAATAGTTGTGCACGTGAGACAGGGCCTTCTCTATTGTTGCCCCCAGGCTCTGGAATGCTCCCCTGGTGAATGCCCACTCTTTGATATCTGAGTCTGCTTTTAAAAAAATAACTAAAGACCTTTTAATTTGCTAAACCACGCTTAGGGTGTTTTTGCCCTTAGGGGCTGTCCTTTTTATTTGCTCAGGAGTTGCCAGGTCTCTCAGCTCTTCTGTTTTTATTGAAGCTATTCTGACGATCACCAGAAAGTGGGCTAAGGGAGCCTAGCCCACTTCCTGGTGATCATCGGAACCACCAGGCTCACAGGCGAGCTCAGTGGTTCCAAGGTGGCTAGGCAAGGCATCCTAACCACACTTAGGGTGTTTGTCTGAAGAGACAAATGGCATAAGCATGATGATGCCTGTTTCTGTGATCGGAAGGCTGGGGCTCCTGAACCTGCCAATCATGGAAACAAGCAACATCACACTTACAGCATTTGCTTCTTCAATCAAATGCCATATGCATGGGCAGAGTGGCAAAGTGAGGCTTCTCAATGAGTCACAACTTCCAGGTGTGTTCTTGGAAAACTGCATAAAAGGAGAGTACCTCCCTTTTTAGAACATCTGAAGAGATCTCAAAGGTGTTCTGAAACTAACATGCAGCAGGCTAGAATGTCTTCCTTATGTTCTTTTGCCTTCCACAGTCCTACAGATTCAAAAAGAGCAAAAAGGGGAAACCCTCCTGTGAAATAGGACTCCAGATAGAGATTGGATGATCATTGAATACTTACCAGCATAAAAAAAACAAAAAACACTGTTAGTAGAAAGCTAGCATATCGGGGAGAATCATTCTCTAAGGTTTCTAGGACAGGGATTTCTGGTTGGGGGGGAGCAAATTCCAGACTTGTGATTTCCCCCACCTGCATTCAAAAATGGTACTGCCAAGAAGTGCTGTATCATGTGCTTCTAAAAAACATGTACCACAGTGCCCAGATTTACAAAAGAGAGATACAAGAGTCCATTAAAAACAGATATCACCAATGAATCTCACTTTCAGCTCTGTGATCTTTGAAGCATCTCTGCAGATGCTACCACCTGAACAAAGTTTACAATGGCTATCAGGCATTTAGAAAGGCTATCAAGACAGATAGCATGCATGCAGAAATCTATAACTGAAGTTAGATTATGATTTGGAGCATAAACCTCACTTAACTCTTGTAGATAGAGCAGATTAAGAACTCCAAAGCCCTTAAAGGTCAACAATAAAATCTTCAAATGAACCCTCATTTCCAGTATGAGACAATTTAGGTTATAAAACAATGAAGTAACATGAGCCTCACGAGGCCAATGAGGACAGTTAAACCAGGGCTTGTCAGAAAGCCCATGTTTTATCACCCATGAAGGGATGTAACTCTCCATGACATTCAGGATGCAGAGTTTGATGGAGTGTCACAGTTAGTTGACACCAGAATCATCCTTGATTGTAGAACCTCTGTCATACCCTGCCACTTTAGAAGAGGAGCTAATGATTCTACTACTATACCATAACCAGGCATGTTGAGACAATTGCTGGCTTGCTAAATTAATATGCCACGGCCCAAGTAGCCTGCTGAAGTAGGTTTCTGTGGCTAATAGTAAAAATGAAATAAAGAATGTTGGCTCTTATGCTCAGCTGGAACAGGTTGCTGATCTATCTGAGGGAAGAAGTGGTGTGTGAAGAGGACAAAATTCATTCTGGACCATTTCACAATTTAGAGACAGAGGCATTTTCCACTAACGTTGTCTGCTGCAATAGCTTTATAGAGAGCCATATTAAAATCCATTGTTCCCTTATCAAATTAGAGTTCTATGACAGATCTGAATTTTGAAGTTTGTGGTCAAAAGTGTAAATTAACTGGTAAACTTCAAATACCTATAGATATTTGAGGCTTAACATTTTTATCAGGTTTTAAAAGAGCCCTTAATACACATTTTTTTAATCCTGGCTTTTAGTAATCTTTGAATGTTTTAAATGTTTGTTTTTTAAAAAAATATTTATTTATTTATTTATTTATTTATTTCACTTTTATACCACCCCAAACCCATGTCTCTGGGTGGTTCACAATAATAAAACAGTTAAAAACACATATAAAAACACATAAAAACAATTAAAAACTAACAATTTAAAAAACAATCACAGAATTAAAACCTATACATTATCAAGAAGCTGAAAAAGCCTGAGTAAAAAGATGGGTTTTAATTTTTTTTTTTTTAATTGTCAGAGATGAGGAGGATCGTATCTCAATAGGGAGCACATTCCATAGCCCCGGGGCAGCAACCGAGAAGGCCCGTCTCTGTGTGGCTACCAGACGAACTGGAGGCAACTGGAGACGGACCTCCACGGACGACCTCAACGGACAGTGGGGTTCATATTGAAGAAGACGTTCTCTCAGATACCCAAGCCCTAAGCCGTTTAGGGCTTTATTTATTAGTGTTTTTAAGCCTGTTAAAATAACGGGCGCTAGTAGGGATATGATCTGCTGCCGCCGTTTCTTTCCTTTGCGGGTCCGGGCTGGTCTTGCTGCTGGTTTTTTTTTTCCTTGGCCGGGCCAGTCCCGCCCCCATTGTCTCTCCTCATCGGAGAAATCTCCTCCTCAATGCCGCCGTTGCCTCTGTCCTCCCCTGGTCTCTGCTTCTCCTCATTCGTTTTTGCAGCAGGGCTGGTCCCGCCGCTGCCGCATCTGCCCTCCCCGGTTTCCACTTGTTCTCCTTCATTTTTGCTGCAGGGCCGGTCCCGCCACTGCCGCATCTGCCCAGTCCCCGCTTCTCATCCTCCTTTTTAGCGGCTGGGCTGGTCCCACCGCTGCCGCCTCTGCCCTCCCCGGTCCCCGCTTCTCCTTCTTTCGTCCCGGGAGACAACATGGCCGCCGTGTCTCTGTGGCCCTATCTTTCTTGGACGTTCTGGGCATGCGCGGAGCGCAGAGATACGGGCGCAGAGACACGGCGCAGAGACACGGGTGCACACCCTGGCTCTTTATTATATAGGATAACTAGCACTTTGTATTTTGCCTGGAAACCTATAAGCAGCCAGCAAATATTTATCTAATAACTGTTCCTTGCTTACCACTCATTGTAAAGGCTCAGGGCAGAAAAATCAAAACTGGAGAAACAACAAGCACAACTTAACTGAGAACTGTCTCTGGGTACTGGTCCATTTGGGCTTATAGGTGATCATGAGGGCTCAACTCTCATACAGACCTCTGTTGCAAAAGTGAAATGGTTTCATCCAGATCTCACACATGGCATGTCTCATCCTGAGTGAGGCCTTTGGGGCTTTCTTCTTTAAGAGGCAATACATAACATGTACTGCATGATTATGTAGATTCTTCATAATCAGAGACTTGTGATATTTGTATGGTGGTGGTTTAGAATTAGAGTGACATCAAATATTCTCCAGATACAAATTTCAGATAGAAAGTGATAATTGCAGTAGTGTAGTAATTTTCCTGAAACACATTTTGGTTGTGTAAGTATAGGCGGCCCTCATTATTCGTAGGGGTTCCATACCTACCTATAACCACGAGTACAGAAACCACAAATAAAGAAACCTTACCCCTATAGGAACCCAGGAGTTAGGTTCATACACACACACAAAATGCCAAAAAAGTGGAAAGGGAGGAGAAATAAGAATAGAAATGAACAGCACCTCCATGGTTCTGGAAATGCCTCCAAAGACCCCCAAAGTGGCCAAATCTTTCGTGAATGTTCACCCAAAAAATGTTTTTTTTTACAGAAAGAGCCTCAAAAAAAAAAAAAAAAAAGCTCTGTGTTGTAAAAGGGCAGCTGGAAGTGACACCATAAATCATTTCCAGATTGTATTTTATTTTGGATCTCTCAGTGGCATTCGATACCATCGACCATGGTTTCCTTCTGGATCAACTGAGGGAGTTGGGGATAAGAAGCAGGCACTGTTTTGCAGTAGTTTCGCTCATGTATCTCATGCAGATTCCAGATGGTGGAGCTTGGTAATGGTTGCTCTTCGAAATGGGAACTATTATATGGAGTTCCTCAGGGCTCCATTCTGTTACCAGTGCTTTTTAACATCTACATGAAATGCTTTTTAACATCTTCCATGAGGTCATCAGGAGATTTCATTTGATGCAGGTTGTTATCAGTCTGCTGATGATACCCAAATCTATTTCTCCATGTCAGCTTCATCAGGCAATGGCATAACTTCCCTAAATGCCTGCCTATGGGTAGTAATGGGCTGGATGAGGGATAACAATAGAAACCTAGGAAGCTGTCATGTACTGAGTCAGACCATTGGTCCCTCTAGCTCAGTATTATCTACACAGACTGGCAGCAGCTTCTCCAAGGTTGCAGGCAGGAATCTCTCTCAGCCCTATCCTGAAGATGCCAAGGAGGGAACTTGGAACCTTCTACTCTTCCCAGAGTGGTTCCATCTCCCAAGGAGAATCTCTTATGGTGCTCACACATCAAGTCTCCCATTCATATGCAAGCAGGGTGGACCCTGCTTAGCTAAGGGGACAAATCATGCTTGCTACCACAAGACCAGCTCTCCTCTCCATGTTTGAAGCTGAATTCAAGCAAGACGGACGTGCTCATTTTGGGGGATCAGAATCTGAGGGATGAGTTACACTTCCCCAGAAGGAACAGGTTCACAAGAGTGCTCTCCATTCTAGATAGGAAAGTGAGGAGATGAGATCTCTAATCTATCTATCTAGCTGGATGCAAATGGATTCTGCATCTCTGCACACATGGTGCAGGGGAGAGGAGCTTGCATGTTGCAAGAGAGAAAGGAAGGCAAGAGAAGGGAGAGAGAAAGGAAGTGGCTGGAAGGAAGGAAGTGTCCCTGAGAGTAGCAATCTACATTCCAAAGGGATAGTGTCAGAGCAGTAGTGAAGAGATGACCAATGTCTTGACCCTCTAGCCCTCTGACTCACTAGTCTGTCCTCCTATGTCACTGAGACAAGAGACAGTGCATAGTCCTTCACTTCCAACAGTTACCCTACTCCATACATTCATCACTGGCACTTCATCAGAGCTTGCATCCCGTTTGCATCCAGCAGATCCACCAGGGATCTTCTCTTCCCTGCTGCCACTGCTGCATCAGGACCAGCAGCTTGTTTGCTCCAAAGCAGGCCTGCTCAACTTAGGCCCTCCAGCTGTTTTTGAACTACAACTTCCATAATCCCCAGCCACAGTGGTCAATAAGCAGGGATTATGGGAGTTGTAGGCCAACATCTACAGGAGGGCTGAAGTTGAGCAGCCCTGCTCTTAAGCAACAGACTTGTTTGCTTTGTCTCCTTTATTTCAGAAAGGGGCAAAGTAGACATGTTGGTTGCTGCACGGGACAGAGGATTAGAATGAGAGTGAGAGTTAGGAAGCTGCTGGTGCTGATGCAGCACCAGTGATGAGGAAATACTGCTGCTGGGTTCAGGCTTCGTGCTTGCTATCTTGCTGCCAGCCTACAATAACAAGCAGCAGGCGCCTCAGAAGGTGGGGCCAGTGTTGAGGAGGAAAAGGGGCAGGATTGTTGAAGGTTTGGGGCAGCATCAGAGTTTGTTCCATGTAAGAGGTCGGGCCAATGAGGGGCAGTGGGTGGTGAATGGCAATAAGCCAGAACTGCCTAGTTTTAATAGTTCCCACTGCACAGTTTTCTTGAGATTAACATTGTTCCCCTGCTAACTTGCCAAAGAGGCACCTTTTAACATGGCAGTTGTCTTTATATAGCAGGGGGAGAGTAACTGGCCCTATCCACCCGCCAGCGCAGTACTTCCAGGGACTGTTGCTGGTGTCTATCTTATGTCCCTTTTTAGATTGTGAGCCCTTTGGGGACAGGGATCCATCTTATTTATTTATTATTTCTCTGTGTAAACTGTTTTGGAAATTTTTGTTGAAAAGCAACATATAAATATTTGTTGTTGTTGACTAAAATCTTAGAGACATAATGTATATGGGTCACAGAGACCATCATATGAACGTATGAAGCTGTCATATACCAAGGCAGACCATTTTATTTGCTTGCTTGTTTATTTGTTTATATCTGTGTAAACCGCTTTGGGAACTTTTTGTTGAAAAACGATATTTAAATATTTGTTGTGTTGTGTTGTATTGTATTGTACGATTTGTCCATCTAGCTACAGTGACTGGTATCCAAATCATACAGCTGGAACGGACCCTGAAAGTCTTCTAGACCAACTTCTTAGTGCAGGAAATGGCTACAATATCCTTGACAGCAGAGGTAGAGGGAGGCCAGCGGTGGCCCAGGTTCTGCCGCCACTGCAGGCCTCCTAGCCCTGCTCCCTGCATCTGACATCAGATGGAGGGAGCATTTAGCCACGCCCCCACATCTGACATCAGATGCAGGAGCATGGTTTAGCTCCCAAACAGGGCTGCACAGGCCCGTTTGGGAATTAAACCTGCCAGTGCTGCGTTCACAGCACAGTCGGAGCGACTCTGGCCACACTGCAAACACAGCGCTGGCCAATTTAGCTCAAAAACCGGGCCATGCGGCCCCATTTGGGAGCTAAATCACACGCCCAGCATCTGATGTCAGACACAGGGAACATACCTGGGGCTCCAGGTGTGGCCCTGAGGGACAGCAGCCCAGGTTCTTTGAACCCATCCACTCAATGGTGGCTCTGCCCCTGCTTGACAGGTGACCATCCAGCCTTGGTATGAAAACCTGTAGAGCAGCAGAGTCCACCTCTGCATGAGGCCAAGCCTCCATGGTTTCAAATGGGGTATTTCTCAAACCAGCCTGGGACTGAACCTGGGACCTCCTGCGTGCAAAATGGCATCACCTCTACCACTGAGCTATGGCCCCATCCCCAATCAAATCCTGAAGCATTAAGGAATTTTTTTCTTTGAGAGTATGAAGGCTAGAGACCCTTTTTGAGTGAAAGAATTAAGAGGTTATTGAAATTAATACTCTATAGCTTGCCTATTATTGGTTTAGTATCAAGGCCTTTTGTTTACCACGCATTATGGTACATGTCAATCTGTTTAGCCCTCTCTTTTATTAACTGTGCACCAACATGATGAAAAACCAGAGAGCTGCATCTTGATACAAGGCCTTTTAAGGTCCGCTGAGAGAGCATCGTTTACAAACAAGTGTACCTGTCTTGTTATGCTACCAATAGTAGTTGTTGAGCAAGGAAAATATGCTGAATAATGAAAGATGCCTCAAGAAAAAAAACATTAAGGGCTTGCAAATAGCTCGCTCTAGATTGTTTCTGTTTACAAATGGAACCTCGAGTAGAGCCACGGGAGTGTCAGCTTGCCTAGTAGTGAATAAGCATTGACTTGCTTGCCCAGAAAAATATTGTGCAGTTGGCTAAAGAAGGCCAAGCCTTACACTTCAGAACATTTACCTAAATAAAGTCTCTCAGGGCTTTTCTGTCCTGGTAGGAAAATACATTTGTTTGTTTGTTTGTTTGTTTATCAATTATATTTTTATACCACCTGATATGTACATATCTAAGGGGTGTACAAAATTTAACCACATAAAACAGAATAAAAGCAATTAAAATGTCACAAAATACAGTAAAAACAGTCTGATAAAATAAAACCCAATTAAACAGTTTTAAATTAATTTCAATTAAAAGCCTGAGAAAACAGGTGTGTCTTGAAGGTCTTCCTAAAAGCAAACAGAGAAGGAGATGCTCCTATTTCAACAGGGAGCACATTCCAAAGCCCTGGGACAGCCACAGAGAAAGCCCGGTCCTGAATCACCACCAAACAGGCCAGCGGCAAGTGTAACCAGACCTCTCCAGAAGATTGTAGAAGGTGGCAGGGTTCATGACAAAGAAGGTGCTCTCTTAAATATCCTGGGCCCAAGCCATTAAGGGCTTTCTAGGTAATGGCCAGCACTTTGTATTTCGCCCAGAAACATAACATATCAAAAATGTCACCACAATTTATTTATTTATTTTAAAGATCTAATTGGTGACAAGTTTTGAAAGTCAGAAAATAGTTAAAGCAGGAAGTGTGTATGAACACAGAGGGACAATAGGACTTTCATTATATGAAGCATGATTACCCTGTTTCCCCGAAAGTAAGACCTACCCCAAAAGTAAGACCTAGCAGTAATTTCTGATGTACCGCTAATTGCCCTAGTGCATTTTTGGGGGCTAAAATTAATATAAGACACTGTCTTATTTTCGGGGAAACACGGTAGATACTTTGTATATTGCTAACAATGCTGGCTCATACTGCCAGTGCCAACCATTCAGCTCATGCGGTTTATAAGAATTCTCCCCCCACCTCCATCAGTGCCAATTCCTTCCTACATCACAGGTAGATAGTTATTAAGCCCATTCAGGCATTATAACTAAACACATGGAGGGAAAACAGAAGTGAGCAGCTGCTTATACCATGCTCAGTGTACTCACTGGCCACATACTTTGGGGCTTTGTGCATTCTTTGGTTGTCTGCAGAGGGCAGTGTTGAATGTGGGAAGTTCATCCATGCTATGTGGAAGCCAAGCACTGAACATGCAGACACTTGTCCAGTGAACGTGGAGAGATAATGAATGAATCATCTTGTGTTAAAATGTCCTGATGTTTCCCACTACAAGCCCCCTCCTTCAAACATTCAGGGATTGCTGAATGTTTCAAACATTCAGGGATCACAAATAGCTTTTTGAGACGATTTGGTGATGACACAGAATAAGGTAGGTCTGTCAGTGGTTGACAAACTGATCCCTTCCAAGGCGAGACAATGACATCCTAGCAGCAAAGCAAGGCTGTGTGCAATGATGCAGTTATGAAGGAGAACAAGAAACGCAGTAGATACATGCCAGAAGAAAAAGGAACAGCACCAGTGGAGTCCCTACAATTCCTTCATTGGACCAGAGCTTGCTGAAGGCACACAGACAGAATCCCCTATCTCAGGCTCCTCTCCACGGTAGCAAAATGGGCAGCCACAGTTGTAAGAGGAAGGGCAGTGCTGCTGACCACTAGAACTTGGAGATTAACAATAGGGGATGTAGAGTGGCTTTGTGTCCTGCTTGTGAACTTTATTGAGGCTAAAGCTCCACCAACATTCCAATGAAATGCCCTCCTTAGGTATTTTAATATAACCCCAAAAGGTTCTGCACATTTCTAGTTTGTCGCTGAATTTTGCCTAAAGTGACATTTGAGGCAGTGATGTCCACTTCCTTCTCAAGTGAAACTTCTGGGGATTTCCCAGAAAATAGACTTTTGATCATATGAGCAACATGTCCCAGGGTGGTTTTGCATATCTTTGGCTAGACATCTTTCCGGTTGTTGCTCGTAGTCATGGAGCCCTTTCTCACAGTCCATGAGAAGGGCTTGGTGGCAGGCAGCAAGGAGGGCGGCAGAAGCTTTCCTTCCCCACAGACGATCCTCTTGTAGGGTCTGGGCGTGCTGATCATACACCCAGATGCTCTGCTGCCACCCCAGGCAGCATGGAAGCTTGGGGGCTGGGACACATTCTGCCCACCGGAAATCCCACAAGTGTGCAGTGCATTGTGCGGATCCCACCAGCACTGGCTGGGGCCTGCTCCTGTGTCAGCACTGTGTGACGCTGACACATGAGCACTTCGCACCCTTAATTTTGGCTAAGCAACCGGCTCTCTCAGCACGTTTGCTGCCATGCCACCACCGGGAGCTGCTCGCCTCCGAGTAGTTCACATACGCAGCAAAGAGCAAGCTTGGCTGCCTTAGCTCGCTCTTTGCTGAGCATGTGAACAGCCTCATGATGGTGTACAAGCTGGAACATGGATCTGATCTTTTACAGCATGTTTTGTGTAAACATAAAGAAAAACTATCAGTTCTGTATACAGTAAACATTTCCAAAGATGGTTGAGCAAGGATCAAATGCCCTTCATCTGGATGACATTTATTGGTCAAAAACAAGACTTGATGGAACCTGTCTAGAGTGAGAAACAGAGTTCAAAAAGCTGAAGAGGAAGTAATCTACAAACTACCAGCAAGAAGTGTTTGGGAAAGAATGGGACATATTCCCAATGGACTATGAAGGCCAAACTTCTGAGGCTAAGGTGAGTGAGGCTTAATCCCTCAAAATCATAGCCAAACTCCACTAGAGATGTGCACAAAACCAGTTTGCCTGGTTGGGTTTGAATTCAACCTGGGTTCAAACCAGGGTGGGGAGGTTCGGTTTTGGTGTTGCTCAAACCCCCCTTTGGTTCAGTTCAAATTTGAACCTGTTCCAAACTGGTTCAAACTGGTTTGAACCAGTTTGAGCCTCCAAAACTGGGTTGGGTGGTAGGCACCCATGGGTTGGGTGCCTGCCAAAGTATGAGATGATGGCAGAGTATGAGATCATGCCCGAGTCCCAGAAGCTGTCTCAGGGAGCTCAGAAAAAATTAAAGGGAAAGGAAAGTCCAACTCAGAGGCGGGTCAGTGGAGGCCACACATGACGTGGTGTGGTGGGAGACCTCATACTCATCATGGCCGGTGCATGTGTGTCTGGTGTGTGTGTGTGTGTGTGTGTGTGTGTGTGTGTGTGTGTGTGTGTCAGCAGAACCAAACGAGAGGGAAGAGAGGGGGGGGGGCAGCACTGGTATGCAAATATGTTAGATAAATAGATAAATAAATAGATAAATATTTAGAGACATACTTCTGGGCACAGTCCCAGTGCCCAATAGAACCCATTTAAAAATCAACATGTTTATATAAATAGAAAATCAAGCTTTTCAAAGATTCATCATTTTAACAATCAATCAACATGTTTATTATTATTATTATTATCATCATCATTATTATTATTTATTCAATTTCTATACCATCCTTCCAAAAATGGCTCAGGGCGGTTTACACAGAGAAATAATAAATAAGATGGATCCCTGTCCCCAAAGAGTTCACAATCTAAAAGAAACATAAGATAGACACCAGCAACAGTCACTGGAAGTACTGTGCTGTGGGTGGATAGGGCCAGTTACTCTCTCCCTGCTAAATAAAGAGAATCACCATGTTAAAAGGTGCCTCTTTGCCAAGTTAGCAGAGGTTAACCTAGAGATTCAACAATAAAGCTGTTTTGAGATTATCTTTTTTTAAATCAAGCTTTTTTGAATTCATCTTCTTAAAAATCAAGCTTTTTATAAATTATATTTTTAAAAATCAAGTTTATTTGGAATTTACTTATTTACAACACAAGTAAACCACCACCAGTGCCTAGTAATAGTATACAGTGTGTGTGTGTGTGCCCACGGCCCCCTGAATGCTGTGGTCAGGTGGAACCAGGGGCTTTTTCAGCATTGGGTTACGCCAGTGGGCAGAGTGTACTGGTTGCCAAGTAGGGATGTGCGAACAGGTTCGGATCCAAACAGGTTCTGGTTAGGCGGTTCGGATCCGAACCGAACCACCCCTGGTTCGGTTCGGATTCGAACCGAACCGGGGGTGGTTCAGTTCGGACTGGTTCGGACTGGTTCAGACCGGTTTGGACCGGTTTGGATCAGTTCAGACACCCGAAAATTGGTAGGATGGTATCTGGCACCCAGGGGTACCTGTCACCCAAACCCCAAAGCAATCAGACACTCGTACGATTTTTTATGAATTTTTGGAAATTATTTATATTTTTTCTCATAGGATATAATGGGACTCGAACCAGGCCATTATTCCTTATTGTGGAGCACCCATGGATGCCAACAACCATGCAAACCCTGAAGCAATCAGACACCCCTATGATTTTTTTATGAATATTTGAAATATTTTTAATTATTTTTCTCATAGAGTATAATGGGACCAGAACCAGGCCATATCCCCTATTGTGGAGCACCTAGGGGCACAAAAGCAGGGTGGGTGGTAGACAGACAGGGTGCCTACCACCAAAAAAATCCCAAGGCAATTGGACACTCCTCTGATTATTGGTGAATTGTTAAAGTATTTTTGAATTCCTCATAGAGAATAATTAGGATTGCAGCAAATGTATAGCTTCACGTTGGGGGGAAAGGGATGTCGTAGAGTGGAGTGTGGTGGCTGGTAGTTCCTAGGGTGAGCAAGGAAGCTATCAGAATTACTTGAAAGGAATTGGGCAAAGGGGTGATTTTTAAGTGATTTTTGAAGTTTACGTGTCTTTAAGGTTTTTCTCCATAAAGAAGCATGGAGGTGTCAGCAAATGTATAGCTTCACGTCAGGGGCAAAGGGGTGGCCTAGAGCAGTGTGAGGTTGATGGTAGTGCCAGGAAGGGGCAAGGAAGCTACCTGAATTTTTTCAAAGGATTTGGGCAGAGGGCTGATTTTTGGTTAATTGTTGAAGTTTACGCGTCTTTAAGGTTTTTCCTCATAATAAGTTATAATGGAGCTTTCAGCAGCCCCATAAGTGCACTTGGGGGGTGCTGGGGTGGCCCAGAGCGAGTGGTGGTGTAGTGCACATAGGGTGCCAACCACCCCCATGGGTTTCTAACCCATGGGGTACAGGGTTCTCTTGTTTCTGAGGTATTGAGTGTGTATTCTATGATAGCATATTAGAGTGGATTCATGGTGTCTCATTGAAAATCTCATTTGCTCAGAAAACAAGAGAACCCTTGTACCCCATGGGTTAGAAACCCATGGGGGTGGTTGGCACTCTATGTGCACTACACCACCAGGAAAAACCTTTGAAAAAATTCAGGTAGCTTCCCTCCCCATAACCGGCACTACCACCAACCCCACACTGCTCTAGGCCACCCCTTTACCCCCGACGTGAAGCGATACACCCTTCATTATACCTAATGCGGGAAATGGGGTGCCAGCTACCATCCTACCAATTTTCAGGTGTCCGTTGGGATGAGATGCTGTGGAAGCCTGAGGTCACGCTTCCTCTCGCGAAGTAGCTCTTGCACTTCTCACTGAGGTGGAAGTGTGCTGCCATCTTGTGAGACTACTCAACAAGCATGGCCGTGGCAGCAACAGCACAAGGGAGGTGGCTGCCGTATTCCCTGGACGCCTTCAGCTCCGTCTGAACGTGGTCCTTGAGGAGATTGTGAAGTCGGGCACAAAGTACTGAAGAATCCGGCGGAAGCTAGAGTTCTTGACCACCTGGAAAGGTTGGTCGTTGGTGGCCATCATCTCCCCTATGAGGCAGGTGAGGTGACGTGGGTCCACCTGACAAGGCTGCTTGCTGCCCGACACATCTGTCCACCGCTTGACTGGCAACATGTCCTGCTTCATGGAAGCTGGTGCACCACCCTTGCGAGCACTAGTTGCAGCACACAAGGTGCACTAGCGCTGCCAGTGGGGTCAAGGACACCTGCATGATGGTGCTGCATATGCCACCACATAGGTGGTGTCCCCAGGTGCTTGGCATCCTTGCCCTGACTGACTTGTGCCTTGCAGTGGACACAGCAAGCAGTGGTTGATGCATCTTGAGGGACCTCAATATGCCACCAGACATCACTGCTCTGGTAGGCCTCCAATGCCCTCTTGCAGTCTTAGGTGAGGGGCAGCCACTGCTGCTCACTCACCGCTGTCACCCACCCCCCTTCCACCCTGCATGGAAGAAGAAGGGCCTGACTTCACTGGCAGAGGAGGGGCAGGCCTCTCCATGATCTCAGCCACAGCAGACCCTTCCTCCTCAGAGCTAGACTAGGAGGACCCAGCACTGGACCCCGACATGACTGGGACATCCTAAGGGGGGACCCACTGAGCAGTGAAAGAATCAGTGGAGGGGCCACAAAAGGCATGGAAAATCTGGCTGCATTGCCAACCATCACGTTGTCCCTGCCCTCTGCCTTCTCCACCCCTGCCATGGAAGGAGCCGTGGCAGGAAAAAAACCAACACCACCAACACCACCAGCCTCCAGCACCACTGGTGGTGCACCACCAGGCGATGGACCTGTCCCAGGTTCAGGGACTGGTTCGGTGCTGGCAGCAGGCTCCAGGTAGTTGAGCCTCCATGCAAATGCTTCACTTGGGGCAAAGATTTTGCAGATGGGGAAGACTGGGGTCCCGGTATCATCATGGTGTCTTCTCTGCCCCCGGCCTCTCCCACCTCTAGCTGGCAACTTGCTGCGAGTCCTGCTCGCAACACGGTGCTCAGACATTTCTCAAAAATGTAAAAAAAAAAAGTGGGAAATTTAAAGAAAAGCCAAAAAAGGGCAATAAAATTGTTTTTTGGGGGACTGCCAATTAGGGGTGGGGAGGAAAACCTTTGTGGTGGAGCCAATTGGGGGGGAAGGAAACCTTTTGTAAAAAAATCTGAATGGGTGGCGGCGGGAACCTTTTTTTAAAAAAAGAAGAATCTGATAGGGTGGCAGGAACCTCTTTTTAAAAACCAGATGGAGTGGGGGGGAACCTTTTTGGAAAAAATAAAACTTGGGGGGCAACCTTTTTTTAAAAAAACCTACCAGCCTTTTTTAAAAAAAGTAGGGGGAACCCTACTTACCTAAAATAACCCTATTTACCTAAAAAAAACCCTTTAACACAAAGGACATACCCACCCACTCCACCCACAACAATGTAATAAACAATGAAAACAAAGCAATCAACAATAACCTAAATGATGGGGGGGGTGACAGGAATTTGTAACAAACAAGAAACAACCTGGAAAAAAGAGAGACAACAACCTGCAAGAAAACACACAAATATCCCTCCCTACACCCAAATGTAAAATAAAGAGGCCCTATTTAAAACCCACTGGGGGGGAAGGGAACAACAAAAAGTCTGAAAAACACCCCCCTCTTCTTCCAGTATCTTCTGCCCCACACACTGGTCAAAGGAAGCAAGGACAAAAAAGAGATCAGTGGCAGCAGAGGGGGCACAGCCGAGGGCAAGGGGGAGGGCAGAATGAGACGCTTTCCAGTGACTCACCTGCCCATACAACTTAAAATAAGAACTTTGAAAATAAATGAAAAGGCTGGCTGGTGGTAAGGTTGTGTGGGAATGGGGGGAGGGAAGGAAAGTGGGTGCTGGCAGGCAGCCACCAAAAGTGGGAGGGCGGGGAGAGGGCCAAGCACAGGAGAGAAAACAAACAAACAGCACACACACTGAGTTTTAAAGTTTAAAGGGATTGGGATAGAGAGAGAGAGAAAGGGAATAAACAACAAAACAGCACTAAGAAAGAGTAAGAGAGCAGAGTGCGAGCACGAGGGAGGGAGGGAGAGAGGGATTCAGGGCAATGCAGGTGGAGGGAGGAGAGATGGGCAGGGCTAGACCCCAGGTAGGCCCTGGCCAAAGAAATTTACTGAGGAGGACTAGGATGGGATGCAGGGAAAAATAAACACAAACAGTTAACTATCAAAGCAAAAAACACAGGAGAAGAGCGAGAGAGGGATGCAGGTAATGCAGGTGGGGTGGGGTAGGGCCAGGCCCCAGGTAGGCCCTGGCCAAACAAAGGAGAGAGAGAGAGAGAGAGAGAGAGAGAGAGAGAGAGAGAGAGAGAGAGAGAGAGGAGGAGGAGGAGGAGGAGGAGGAGGAGGAGGAGGAGGAGGAGGAGGAGGAGGAGGAGGAGGAGGAGGAGGAGGAGAAGAAGAAGAAGAAGAAGAAGAAGAAGAAGAAGAAGAAGAAGAAGAAGAAGAAGAAGAAGAAGAAGAAGAAGAAGCAGCAGCAGCAGCAGCAGCAGCAGCAGCGGGGAGAGAGACAGAATGGGAAAGGGTTTAAAGCAGAGGACAGGGCAGAAAGAGAAGGCAAAGAAGGGAACACAGGGGATGGGACCAAAAAAGCACAGCTAGTCTACAAGGACTCACACACCAGCAGCTACAGAGAGCAGCATATAGGCCAGAGCTGAGCAACAACTGTGGCCAGAGAGAATTTTCCAGGCCAGAGGCTTGGATTTAAATAGGTTTGAAACTCCCTCCTTTGGAGCCCCCACCTTTGCACTCCCCTGCCCCCGGCCAACAGGGTGCCAGCTCTCAAACACTGGCACAGTGCACAGCCTACCAGAAAGCCAGACTCATCTGGCCAATCACAGAATCAATAGTTCAGCCAATGCAAAGTCATCAAATTGAGCAAAACAAGTCGCACAAAATGGAGGACAGCCGAATTGAACGAAACAAGTGTCACAGAATGGAGGACAGACTGGAAATAGACCCTAGGAGCTTCAAACCGGTTAGAACCAGTCCAGTTTGGTTTGAACTCAGACTGGCAGGGCAAAACCAATGCCCGGTTTGGTCCAAGTTTGAACCATCGAACCGAACCGGTTTGAATTCAAACCAGTTTGAATTCAAACTAGTTTGCACATCCCTAAAATCCACTCATGGCAATTTGGAATCATTTCACCCTGACATAATTTCTATGGTTCCCTCAGTTACCCTAAGTGGTTAATTTGGGCTTACAATATATGGGAAATAATTCCTTCTTTACCTGATTTTCATCACATGTGACTGAAAGCATTACTTTTGATGTTCTCATTGTTACTTTTAATTTTTGTACAGTTTTATAGGGTTGCGTGTTTTGTATTTTTTCTGTTTTGATTTGTACCAAACCTGAATCAACCCCATTTTGTATTTTGTCTGAAATTAAGCCTGGTGATTCACCCCAGTTTTGCTTTGTATCCGAATTAATCTGAATCTGAATCCGAATTAATCCAGATTTAAAAATGGGTCACATGGTCAAAAAAGTGGGTGGGGGTTATAGTGCCCAATGAGTGGAAGCTACCACAAAAATTTCAAAGGAACTGGGCAAACTGCTGATTTTTGGTGAATTTTTGAAGTTTGCGTGTCTTTCAGATTTTCCCCATAGGGTATGATGGAGGTTTCAGGAAAAGTCTAGCTTCACACAGGGTGGGGGGTGGCGCAAAGTGGAGTGTGGTTGGTGGTAGTGTCCAGTTGGTAGAAGGAAGCTACCACAATTTTTTCAGAGGAATTTGGCAAAGGGCTGATTTTTAAAGAATTAATGAAGTTACGTGTCTTTCAGATTTTCCTCATAGGGTATAATGGAGGTTTCTGCAATCCCATAACTCCACTTGAGGGTCACTGGGGTGGCCCAGAGCAAGTGGTGGTTTAGTGCACATAGGGTGCCAACCACCCACATGGGTTGCCAACCCCTGAAGTACAGGGTTTTGTTGTTCTAGAGGTGTTCTGAGAGTAGAATCTTTAGTAGCATATGAGAGTGGATTCATGGTTTTTCATTAAAAATCTCATTTGCTACCAGAGAATCTAAACTCAACACCTCAGAAACAACAAAGCCCAGTACCCCAATGGGTTAGCAATCTAGGGGGGGTGGTTGGCACCCTCCGTGCACTACACCACCACTCGCTTCGGGCCATCCCAGTGCCCCCCAGGTGGAGTTATGGGGCTGCTGAAACCTCCATTATTCCCTATAGGGAAAAATCTTAAAGATGCATAAACCTCAAAAATTCCTAAGAAATCAGTCCTTTGCCCTGTTTGGAATCTAGTTGCACCACCCTTGGGGCACTGCCACCCAACCCACTGTTTTACCCCTGAAGCCTCACATAAACAAGTTGAAAGAGTGAAGAGAATGATGAACAACAACAACACTTAATTTTTTTGGCACAGTTATTTGAGAATTTTGCAGCGGACATGAGCCTGTCCCTGTGGCACTAGCACAGCAGCACAACCCATTTGTGGATTGAAGCAATCTTTCAATAAAAACACTCCCTCCCCAAGGAACAGTGTCCACAGGTCATTTGAGATAGCAAGATAGATCAATGAGCCAGCGTGGTGTAGTGGTTAGAGTGCTGGTCTGGGACCAGGGAGACCCGAGTTCAAATCCCCATTCAGCCATGATACTAGCTGGGTGACTCTGGGCCACTCACTTCTCTCAGCCTAACCTACTTGAGAGAAGCAACTAAGATTCCTGGGGATGCCAATAGAATGACAGGGGTATTCCCCACCCCCCTCCTTTTGTCTCCTGTAGTCCCATGTGGGTGACCTGTCCCTGCAATGGCAAAAGTTGTGAACCACTAGCTTAGACTAGGGATGTGCAAAACATTTCGGGCACAGAACGATCTGTGCCAAAACAGCGAATTTCGGGTGATTCAGGGCCGAACCGAATCACCCACGAAAAGATCCGAGAAATTTCGAACACGAGCTGAATCATCCGAATTTCAGGCCCAAAAATTTGGGTGATTCGGACTTCCATTCCCCCCGCCTCCGTTTTGAGCTATGACGTCTATTTGAATTTCCCGCCTTTTTGCATCCCATTGACTTCAATGCAAAAAGGTTGGATGTGACGTCTGCTCGAATTTTGGGTGCCAGGGGCAAAATAGTGTGGTGGGGTGGTAGTGCCTAATGGGTGGAGGTTACCACCCCAATTTCAGAGGGATTGGGCAACGGGCTGATTTTTGGTGAATTTCTGAAGTTTTAGTGTCTTTGGGGCAGATAGGGGCATAACACGGGATCTGTGCCAAAGGGGTGGTGTGGTGTGGTAGTGCCTAATGGGTGGAGGTTACCACCCCAATTGCAGAGTGATTGGGCAGAGGTCTGATTTTTGGTGAATTTCTGATGTTTACGCGTCTTTAAGGTTTTCCCCGTGAAGGGTGTATCGCTTCACTTCGGGGGGAAAGGGGTGTCCTAGAGTGGGGTGGGGTTGGTGGTAGTGCTAGGTTGGAGCAAGGAAGCTACCTGAATTTTTTCAAAGGATTTGGGCAAAGGGCTGATTTTTGGTTAATTGTTGAGGTTTTCGCATCTTTAAGGTTTTTCCTCATAAGAAGTTATAATGGAGCTTTCATCAGCCCCATAAGTGCACTTAGTGGGGGCTGGGCTGGCCCAGAGTGAGTGGTGGTGTAGTGCACATAGGGTGCCAACCACCCCCATGGGTTTCTAACCCATGGGGTACAGGGTTCTGTTGTTTCTGAGGTTTTCTGAGTGTGGATTCTATGAAAGCAAATGAGATTTTCAATGAGACACCATGAATCCACTCTAATTTGCTATCATAGAATCCACACTCACCAAGGAGCCCCTGGTGGCGCAGTGGTAAAACTGCTGCCCTGTAACCAGAAGGTTACAAGTTCAATCCTGACCAGGGGCTCAAGGTTGACTCAGCCTTCCATCCTTCCGAGGTCGGTAAAATGAGTACCCAGAATGTTGGGGGCAATATGCTAAATCATTGTAAACTGCTTAGAGAGCGCCGGCTATAGAGCGGTATATAAATGTAAGTGCTATTGCTATTGCTATTGCTATTTTGACCCAGATCCCACGTTATGCCCCCTATCTGCCCCAAAGACTCTAAAACTTCAAAAATTCACCAAAAATCAGCCCTTTGACCAATCCCCCTGAAATTTGGGTGGTAGCCTCCACCCATTAGGAACTACCACCCCACCCCACTATTTTGCCCCTGGGACCCGTTTTTTACCCGAATCAATTCGGATTCTGATTTAATCCGAATCCGAACCGAATCAGGGGTGATTCGGGTAGCCCATATTCAGGCACAGAACAGAACGGGGGTGATTCGGTTTGGGTCCCGAACCGAATCACCAAAAACCCAAATTACACACCCCTAGCTTAGACATCATGTCCCACCAAATTACATTGTGGCCTGAATTACATTAGACTGCTCAACTTGGGCAACAAAACTTAGACACCACTACAACTCATAAAAATCAGAAGAAAAACAAAATAGATCTTCAAAAGACCCCTGAACAAGTCAAGAGATTCTTTCTAAACCTTTGGAAAGAAAAACCTATGTCATTTCAGCACTTTCCTAACCAGCTTCTCAAAAAGCTTCTCCACACAATTTATTATTACTATTTATTTATTTACACAGTCAGACAGGTGTTATTGACTGGTTTGTTTTATCCAGACATCGAGTCCTTCCCAAGGACCTGGGATGTCTGAATTTTATTGTCAATGTTGTTGCTGTTGTTATAGATATCGTCGCAGAATATAGGCTGTTCCCAGTAAAGTTGCTTTTTGTAATTGGCTGGTGGTGATTTCTGTGGCCCCTATGGTGTTGAGGTGCTCTTCAAGGTCTTTTGGAACTGCACTCAGGGCACCAATGACCACTGGGATTATTTTGGTCTTTTTCTGCCACAGCCTTTCAATTTCAATTTGTAGATCTTTGTATTTTTTTCTTTCTTTTTTTTTCTTTCTTTTTTTCTTTTTCTATTCTGCTATCCCCTGGTATTGCTATGTCGGTTATTTTCACTTGTTTTTCTTACTTCTTGACTACAGTTATATCCGGTGTATTTTGTGACAGATGTTTGTCTGTTTGTAGTCCCATAATATTTTTGCATCGTCATTATTATTATTATTATTATTACATTTATATTCCGCTCTCCCTCCAAGAAGCCCAGAGCAGTGTACTACATACTTAAGTTTCTCTTTCACAACAACCCTGTGAAGTAGGTTAGGCTGAGAGAGAAGTGACTGGCCCAGAGTCACCCCGCAAGTCTCATGGCTGAATGGGGATTTGAACTCGGGTCTCCCTGATCCTAGTCCAACACTCTAACCACTATACCACGCTGGCTCTCTTTATACCATGACTTTTAGCAAGAGCTTTGGAATTGCATTGAGCTCCCAAAGATATTTGGGTATTTCTGTCTCAAAATGTTGTCTTCCAAATCCCTTTGCAAGGTCAGTTTGCATTTCAATCACACTGAATGCAACACATACTTAACTAAACCATTCAACTTTTTGCATATTTTATCTTCTGCTAATCTCTCAGTTCCTCTGCTGGAGTGGAGAGAGTCAGAGAAGCCAATCTGAATTGCAATGCTTTTCCGAAGAACAAAGCATTCTGTTGGAAACACAGTCATTTCGATTTGGAAACAAAAATCTCTGTTTTTTAATTCTTGATTTTATTTTGTTTACAAAACCTCCAAAATTGCCATTTTCAGGCACAAAACATTTTGTACCCGAATTGAAATACACAAGCCTACAATATTAGCACTTTGGATTGGGAGGGGTTGTAGCTCAATAGCAAAGCACATGCATTGCCTACAGAAGGTCCCAGTTGCATTCGCTGGCATCTCCAAGTAGGGATAGGAAATACCCCTGCCTGACACCGGGAAAGCTAATGCAAGTAAGAGTAGGCAATACTGAGGTAGATAGTCCAATGTTCTAATTTAGCTGAAGACAACTTCATATGTTCATTGTGAGCCTCCTTGAATGGCAATGGCTTCTGTATTTCATTATACTGGAAGTATAGGAGCTATTGCAGTTTGGCTCCTTCCCATGCTGGTGGTGTGATAACATTAAAAACCCAGGGCCATGTGGGAAGAGACTACATTGCAGCTACCCTCTACACCAGCTTTAACCCTCCCCCCAACTAGGGCAAAACTTGCCTTAGTGTGCGAGTTCTCCACTTATGGCTTGGAACTTCTCACATTACCAGTCATCACAAGAAGAAAACACCTTGCACTGTCTTCTGCACTGATGTAATGCAAGAAATTGCTACTGCTGTTGGAATGATGCTTGATCCATCATTAAGTTAAATCAAATTAAAATTAATAACATAAATAACATGAAAGAAAGGCCTGTGCTGCTTTTTCGTCAGCCAGTTGCCATCTGTATGATATTTGTGGAAGAAGAAAAGAGGGGTTTGTGTGTACAGAATGATGCCGCAAGGTGGTTTATATGTAGCAGGCACAAAGACTAATATAAATAGTGTTATTGGTGATATGCCTGTAAATGTTTGGAAGCCACATATAGTGAGCTGCAACAGTGCAGAGAGTCTTGGATGGGGAAACCTAGGGGTGGCCAGGATCTGAACAAGAGTCAGCTCCAACATTAGTCTTCAGGAAGCTATGCTGCCAGCCACAAGCCATTGACAAGCTTTCCTACTATACATATTCTGAAATACCACTAGTACTTGGATTATTCAAATAGAAAAGAAACCACTCCTTCTGAATAACAACTTGTCTTATTTATAATAAAAGCAAGAAAATAAAGTATTTTAGTAGAAAGAAAGAAAGAAAGAAAGAAAGAAAGAAAGAAAGAAAGAAAGAAAGAAAGAAAGAAAAGGAGACCCAAGCGGAACCATTCCCCCATTAATTATTTCAGTCTATTCGAAAGCATATCCCTGCTTGCTTTTATTATGCCTTCCAGCTCCTTCTTTGAAAAATATGTTTTAAAAGCTGCAAGCTATTTTTTTAAAAAAGAAAAATAAATAATCTTTGAAGCAATTAGAGCCAAATGACAGAATATATAAATATTTTTTTTTACTTATTCTCCCTCTAGATTCAACTCCTCCATTTTTTAATCCACCTCCCATCTTGGCAGCCTCAGTGCAAGAGACTTTGCTTGAACTCTGAAGATAGGCAAGTGTCTTCTCCCCCGCCCCTTCTCCCTTAGAGTTGAATCAAATCCTATTCTGCTGATTGAGTAGCAAAGACTTTCATTCAGATGAAGGGCGTAGCTCCTGGAGGCTAAATACATTATCTTTATAATGCATTTCTCTCTATTATTCTAGCAGCTGAACCATATTCCTGAGCCTTTCCTTGTAAAATAGATAATTAGCAGACATGTTTTGGAAGGCTTAGCTTTCTGAGGAAAAAATTCAAAAATTCAAACACACAGCTACCCCATGCAGCACAGGCAATTATCATTACCACTCATTTATACTGTAAAGTTTATGGACTGTTCATATTTCAGGAGCTCTGTCCATAACATGTTTTATGCACCTTACTGAAACAGTTCATATTTCCTGTGAAGGTGGAATTTTGTGGGCTACACAGTCCAGTCTTGTGCTCTGTAGTAAGTTCCATGGAGGTAAATGGGCTTACTCTCAAGTAAGTATGCACAGGATTGCAGGCTTAGCATGTTTAACTCTGTGGTCAGTGTATTTATGAAAAAGGGGCATCTGCTGGCAAAAGAAAAGAAAAGAAAAGAAAAGAAAAAGAAAAGAAAAGGCAGGTATACTTTTTAAGCCTCCTATTGTCATTTGGGAAAAGACCTTTAGTAATGAGGTACTGGGGTGGGGGGAAATAGACAAAAATTAAGTTACAGATACTGGTTTTTTTTAAAAAAACAGTGAAGTAAAGTGTATTTGACATTGACTGCAATATAATTTTTATAATAATATAATAATGATTTTTTTGTTAAAGTTATAGGAGTTTGCAGGGAGTTTCCCACTGTACAGGGAAGGTATCTGGGATAAATTAGAGCTAAAATGTTAATCCTGATCATCCCCTCTAATAGCAAAGCTGGTGGCCTCATGCCAAGCCAGCATAGCATAGTGGGTAGAGTGTTCAACAAGGACCGGGAAGACCCGAGTTCAAATCCCCATTCAACCATGAAACTCACTGGGTGACTTTGGGCCATTCATGTATCTCTCATCCTAACCTACATCACAGGAATGTTGTGAGGATAAAAATAAGCATGTACACCGCTCTGAGCTCCTCAGAGGAAGAGCAGGATATAAATGTAAAATAAAAAAAATAAAATCACTTTGTAAAGAAAATGGAGTTACCAGCAAACAACGGAGGCTTCCTCATACTCTGGGGGGGCCCTGAATGGGATAGAGTGCAAAGAGAAAGCCAGCTGGAGACAAAGCAAGCAACTTTAGAGGGAAGAGGAAGAGAAAATTTAAAAAAACACGTAAGCAGTGCACACACATGGAGTGGGGTTGGAGAGTTTCTTATAGGAACAGCAATGAGTGAGATGGAACGTTCCCCTCCAGAGGGAGTGTCAAAGGCTGACCCCTCCTTCTCCACAGCCTGCTGGGGAGTGTTGATCAATGCGTTTGGGATTTCCAGGCAAGCAAGTGAGACAAAGACCCAATTCAGATGTAATGGATGAGTGCTGTTAATTGGCAGAGGTTGGAACTCCATTACCTATGAACCCATGAAACCACAGTTAAGCATAAAAAGCAACCTCCGGTTTGCCTTGCCAATTTGAACCTTTGGTTATCTCTAAGGTTCTCTGCCAGCAATTGCAGTTTTGCTGCAGAGGCATTACGTCGGACTCAAGGAGCTGCCATAACTGCAGTTTCGTGCTGATTTCCAAAACTAAATCATAGAGGTGGCAGCGCAGACCCGCCCAGGGACGTGACTGCTCTATGGACGCAGTGGCTTTCACTGGCCGCCTCTCAGCCAAAGCACCATGCCCATGCCATCCTCCCTCTCTTCTCCATTCTGCTTCTCAACAGTGACACGTGCAGGGAACCTTAAAGAGACACAAACTTTCTGCTACTCCCAGCTTTGAGGTGCTGTAAAGTATTTTGTTTCCCAATAAAGTGAAATCGTTATTTTTCAAACCTTCCTTCCTTCCTTCCTTCCTTCCTTCCTTCCTTCCACCATTTTCTTTCTTTCAGTTAGAAGTATGGAGCTCCCCCTTTCTCACCTGGACAATGGCAGGATGGGGAGTATGACGAGTAGTGGGGAGGGCAGGATCACTCTCTCCTCTCCTCTCTCTGAAACATTATTGTCTCCTGGTGCGGGGGACAATGCTTCATAACAGAACATGAGAAAATGATCCTCGCATGTCATGATCTGCCTCCTGTGGCACCCCCCCCCAACCATTCCCTAAAGTGGCAGCTTTCTTTCTCATTATTTCTCAACCTGTTCAGAAAAAAAAATCTTTCTTTCAGTTAGGAGTGTGGAGCTTCGTTTAATCCACTGCTTTGAAGAAAACTTATTAGCATAGCTAGTAGAGTGAGAAAGGGATTAAGCTGCCATTGGCCCGAGAAAGTGAGCAGAGGGCAAAGGACAAGCCCCCTTCGAGATTGTGGCCAATCGTAGCTGGCATGCTGATGCTTTGCCCACAGTTGGGCTGTGAAGCTTGCTGGGATGTGCCTTGGCAGCTGGGCAGCAGGGAATGGCTCCCCTCTCCTGCAACTGGAGTTTTCCCAGCCATGGTTTTAAGAATGTCTGCATCGTGATTTGGAGTAAAAATCTAAAACCTCAGCCATGCTTAACTCCAGTCATATGTCTGTATTAGGCCAAAGTGGACATTTGCAGATTAAAGGTGGAATCTAACTCTGAAAATGTTAAGGATTACTGGCGGTCTGAACTTGTGCAATTGTCCATTCAGAAGGAAGTCCTCATGTTACTTGCTCCCAAAGTTCTTAATGTTACTTGTTCCCAAAGAAGCATGTATAGAATTGTGGTATGAGATGGAACTTACAGAGCTTCTTTATTGGTTTTGGCCCTGAACTTTCATCTGACAGAAATTTCATCTGTCTTTACTGCTACCTTTAAGGGCAGTTGAGATATGGAATATTGAAAGTGTCTATGGGGGTGGGGGGAAGAGAGAGAGAAATGGGGGAAAAGAGATTATTGGCTTACTTGATATACTAACCATGTATAGAATTCTAAAGGTAAACAATAGGGCTAGGGAGAGTCATACCACTGTACCACACAGCTAAGAAACTATCATCCCCACACTATACTCCGCCCCCCCCCCCCCCGCCACTACATCTAAACTGCTTAGTTAGGTAAGTAGCAGCCAGCCCCATCCTGAGTCCTTTAGTACTATATATCACAGCAGTGAAAGATTTCAGGAGGGAGGAATAGAAAAAAATATCATTTGTAAACCCCCAAACAATGCTACTCTTTGAGACTGGGTATAGCCCTGAAGGCGAGCACTCCTTTTAGGGAGTAATTGGGGGTGGGGCGGATACACTAACATTCCCACTGGTAAGCTATATAACATCAATTTCCCAGAAACACTGAGAGGAATAGAAATATTAAAACAGCAATAAATTCGGGACAAACTATTCAATTTGTGTTGGGAGCCACCCAGAGAACAATTTGTTATGGCTGACAAAGTTTATTAATTAGATGATGATGGTGGTGGTGGTGATGATGATGATGATGATGATGATGATGATGATGATGATGCTATTTACACACAGTCTACCAGATGTTATTGACCGGATTTGGTACTTTAACTATCGGGCCCTTTCCAAAGGTCTAGGATAACTAAAGAAGAATTAAAGATATTGTTGCAGTATTCATGCTGTCCCTAGTAGTGTGGCCTTCTGTTGTTGATGTGTTGTAATTTTATTGATGCCCAAGGTGCTAAGATGGTGTTCAAGTTCTTTTGGTACTGCACCAAGTGCACCAACACCTATTGTCATCACTATTGTTTTTTATGATTACTACTACTATTATTACTATTATTACAACTTTTATTATTATATAGTATACTAAAATAAGATTGATAAGAAACATTCCTCTTTTACTTAGCAATGCTTTTTTTTTTATTGATTGATTAAATGCCGTCAATTGGGTGTTCACTCTTAGCGACTACATAGATAGGTTCTTTCCAGGATGATCTGTCTTCAGCTTGGCCTTTAAGGTCTCTCAGTGGTACATTCACTGCTGTCGCAATCAAGTCCAACCAACTTGCTGCTAGTCATCCTCTTCTTCTCTTTCCTTCAACTTTTCCAAGAATTATAGACTTCTCAAAGAAGCTGGGTCTTCGCATAATGTGTCCAAAGTATGGTAGTTTGAGCCTGGTCATTTGTGCCTCACATGAAAATTCTGGATTGATTTGTTCTAGGATCCATTTGTTTGTTTTCCTTGCTGTCCATGGTATCCTCAAAAGTCTTCTCTAGCATCAAAGTTCAAAAGCATCAATATTTTTTCTATCTTGTTTCTTCAAAGTCCAGCTTTCACATCCATAGAGTGTCACGGGAAAAACCATGGTCCAAACAATTCTAATCTTTGTAAGTATAGACACGTCACGGCATCCTTTCCAAGCCCTTCATTGCAACCCTACCAAGTGCTAGTCTGCCATGCATTTCTTGACTGCTGGATTCTTTACTGTTGATGGTCGATCCTAGAAGGCAGAAGCTATCCACCACTTCAATGTCTTCATTGTCAGTTCTGAGGCTGGTTGCTGTATCCATTGTCATTAGTTTAGTTTTCTTTACATTTAGTCATAGTCCCATTTTTTCACTGTGCTCTTTGACTTTCATTACTAGACCTTGCAGATCATCCTCATTCTCAGTTATCAGAGTGGTGCCACCAGAGTAGAACAGGTTATTGATGTTTCTTCCTCCAACTTTAAAATAATACTCATCTTCCAATCCAGCTTCTCTCAGTATACAGTATGTTCAGCATATAAATTGAATAAAGAAGGAGAAAGTATACAGCCTTGGCTTAGTCCTTTGCCAATCTGGAACCTGTCTGTTTCACCATGTTCTGTCTGGACTGTGGCCCTGCTTTAGTAGCACACTGTTAGCGACACCTACATACAAATAACAAGCACTACAAGCATTACAATATAATTTTATAAAAGACAAACAAGGCCGTAGAGAGCTGATCACTTTCAGAGAGAGATCAATGTAATTCAGGAAACCAGCCTCATATCACAACCAAATAAATTAGCCCTCAGTTCTGCTGAAATCATTGTTGATTTCATTAAATGTGGTTAGGATTGCAATGTCAAGCAGTAATTGTGTAATGTGTAAAGTGATGCACACTGGGAGGAAAAACCCCAACTTCAAGTATACTCTGATGGGATCTGAGCTGTCGGTGATTGACCAGGAGAGGAAACTTGGGTCATGGTGGACAGCTCATAGAAAGTGTCAATCCAATGTGTGGCATTGAAAATAAAACTGCTAATATTATAATGCCCTTATACAAAACCATGGTGCGGCTACACCTGGAGTACTGCGTACAATTCTGGTCACCACATCTAAAAAAGGGCATTGTAGAACTGGAAAAGGTGCAGAAGAGGGAAACCAAGATGATCAGGGGCCCAGAGCACTTTCCTTATGAGGCAAGGCTACAACACCTGGGGCTATTTAGTTTAGAAAAGACAACTGCGGGGAGACATGATAGAGGTCTATAAAATCATGCATGGAGTAGAAAAAGTGGATAGAGAGAAATTCTTCTCCCTCTAACATAACACTAGAACCATAGGTCATCCCATGAAATTGATTGCCAGGAAATCTAGGACCAACAAATGGAAGTATTTTTTCACACAATGCATAATCAACTTGTGGAATTCTCTGTCACAAGATGTGGTGACAGCCAACAACCTGGATGTCTTTAAGAGGGGTTTGGATAACTTAATGGAGGAGAGGTCTATCATTGGCTACTAGTTGGAGGGCTATGGGCCACCTCCAGCCTCAAAGGCAGGATGCCTCTGAGGACCAGTTGCAGGAGAATAACAGCAGGAGGGAGGGCATGCCCTCAACTCCTGCCTGTAGGCTTTCAGCAGCATCTGGTGGGCCACTGTGTGAAACAGGATGCTGGACTAGATGGGCCTTGGGCCTGATCCAGCAGGGCTGTTCTTATGTTCTAACCACATATTAACAAATGCAACTGTTATATCCTTCCGGGATTAAATGTACTGAGGATTTTTATTTGAAGAATCCTGGATAAGATTCTGTTCCATTTGAACTCATTTTGTCTAACATTGACTTAAATGGAATAATAACTGTAGCTGAAGCCAGATGAAAAAACAAGCAACAAACCTCTAAAATATGGTTCATGGTTGACAAGATAGGATGAGTCATCTAGAAATGATTTTTTTGCTTCATCTAAAGAAGTGTATTCAACAAGGAAACTATTACATCAGATACAAGAGAGAATGTATACTTTCTGGGTAACACAATAGAATGCAGGCATAGGAGTGGTGCATGTTTGCTTAGCTTGGTAAGATGGAAAGCTGTTTGTTATATTATTTACTACGTTTCTATAATCTAATCTTTTCATGTGCATGGCTTTCCTATGGAGTGCAAAGAGAAGCTGACTCCCCCAAGACATGTTAAGAGATCACAAGCTGAAATGTTGAATAACGATACATACCTTTGAATGCCTTGTGAACATTCTAATCCAGCATGATTAAACGTTCATGTTTTGTCAGCTATTGTAATTTGGCTTTCACCAATGCAATACAAATTCTTCCATGATAAGTGACTTTAGCTGTTGCTTTTAGAAGACTCTTGCTATTGTCATCTTATAAATGACAAGTATTTCAGAAATTCTCAAAACTGCACAGATATGTATTCAGAGCTCCTCTCATTTTATTGCATTATGAGCCAAATGTTAACTTTACATACAGACTCCCTTTGCAGTCTTTTTATGTGGACAACTCTTTGCCAGGAGATAGGAAAAATGTGTCCTCATTTATTCTTTTATGCCTCTCAGCAACCTTCAGTACCATTGACCATGGTATCTTCCAGAATTGCCTGATTGGTTTGGGAGGGGTCCCAGTCCAATTTAATGCATGACTGCCAGCTCACGCCTTTCCCCCATGTCTCCTAATAACGCTTTATTAATGCAGACATGTGACATGACACCATCGCGCTCAGTGTTTCTCTGCTTCCACGGTACTTCATTTACTAAAAAAGGTGGGCAAATGCTGAGTGCAATGACACAGGGACATAGGAAGCTGCCATATACTGAGTCAGACCATTGGTCTATCTAGCTCAGTATTGTCTTGTCTTCACAGACTGGCAGCAGCTTCTCCAAGGTTGCAGGCAGGAATGTCTCTCAGCCCTATCTTGGAGAAGCCAGAGAGGGAACTTGGAACCTTCTGCTCTTCCCAGAGTGACCCCATCCCCTAAGGGGAATATCTTACAGTGCTCACACTTCTAGTCTCCCATTCATATGCAACCCCTGCTAATTTGACAAAGAGGCACCTTTTAACATGATGAGTCTCTTTATTCAGCAGGGGGAGAGTAACTGGCCCTATTCACTCCCAGCACAGTACCTCCAGTGACTATTACTGGTGTCTATCTTATATTTCTTTTAGACTGTGAGCCCTTTGGGGACAGGGATCCATCTTATTTATTTATTATTTCTCTGTGTAAACCACTCTGAGCCATATTTGGTTGGGTGGTATAGAAATTGAATTATTATTATTATTATTATTATTATTATTATTATTATTATTATTAACAACAACAACAACAACAACCAGGACAGACCCTGCTTAGCTAAGGGGACAAGTCATGCTTGCTACCACAAGACCAACTCTCCTCATCTCACATGGTCATTCTCTACACCAGGAGATGCAGAGAAGAGACACAGGTCGGCAGCAGCTATGCATTTATAGTAACGTGGTTTGTTTGTTTATTTATTTATTTACTAAATTTATATACCACCCTTCCTAAAGTGGCTCAGGGCAGTTTACATTAAAATAAAAATTGTGCAATTTTGGTGAATTCTGAGGTTTGTCTTCATAAGGTGAAGTGTGCTAAATTGATTACTTCCTCATATTCATAGTAAGTGTGAAAAAGTGAAAGTGGGGTCATGAGAGTTGTCTAATTGAAAAAAATCTCATTTGCTATGATAGAATGAGAATTCACACCTCAGAAGTTTTTTCTGAGGTGTGAATTCTCATTCTATCATAGCAAATGAGATTTTTTTTCAATTAGACAACTCTCATGACCCCACTTTCACTTTTTCACACTCTCAATTACTACAAATATGAGGAACTAATCAATTTAGCACACTTCACCTTATGAAGACAAACCTCAGAATTCACCAAAATTCACCCCTCTGCCCAATCACTCTGAAATTGGGGACGGGTGGTAGCCTCCACCCATTAGGCACTATCTACCAGCCCACCCCACTCCTTTGGGGCAGATCCACTTTCTGCCCCCAATCTGCCCCAAAGACACCAAAACTTCAAATATTCCTAAAAAATCAGGTCTCTGCCCAATCCCCCTGAAATTGGGGTGGTAGCCTCCACCCATTAGGCACTACCACTCCACCCCACTATTCTGCCCCAGTCCCCACTTTCTGCCCCAATCTGCCCCAAAGACATGAAAACTTCAGAAATTCCCCAAAAATCAGCCCTTTGCCCAATCTCCCTGAAATTGGGGTGGTAGCCTGCACCCATTAGGCACTACCACTCCACCCCACTCTTTTTGCCCAGATCCCATTATATTCCCCCAAACTGCCCCAAAGTCACTAAAATTTCAAAAATTCCCCAAAATTCAGCCCTTTGCCCAATTCCCCTGAAATTGGGGTGGTAGACTCCACCCATTGGGCACTACCACCCCACCCCAAAATTTTGCCCCTGGGCCCCTTTTTTACCCCCTGAATTGATTCAGGTTCAGATTTGGATTAAATCCAAATCCGAACCGAATCAAGGGTGATTCGGGTGGCCCATATTCGGGCACAAAACAGAACAGGGGTGATTCGGTTCGGGTCCCGAACCGAATCACCGAATTTCTGAATTGCACACCCCTAACCAATAGTATTAAATGTCAAGGGGGACAGGTTAGCCGAGGGTAATGGATGGTCAAGACCCCCTTCTTTGTCCAATCACTATTGATGCGTAGGTGGGAAAGGTGAGGATACTTAAAAACCTAATTTGAGGATAGAAGGGAAAAGGGTGCTTTCTCCCTCAGGGAGGGTGGCTCAGGCACAGCACACAGGAGGAGGAAAGGAGGAAGTTTATCCAATCAATCAATTTGATGGCACCTAGCATCTAGCAAAAAGAGGAACAAGTCAAGGTTCCCTTGGGGGTATAGTATATTGTGATCGCAAGGGTCTAGCTGTCCTGACAGAGTCTCGAGTCTGTTAGTTTTGTGACTGCTTTGTGTGAGAGAAGTAATTTTTCTACATGCTGTATGCTGTGTTTCATCTGAATATTGGTAAGAAAATAAATCTGTTTTGATCAAATATAACCCCTTCATTCTCCTCGTGTCTTCCTGAGTCTTGGGATTCTTGGCAGCCAGGACCATCAAAAGGACCCACAGTCTATTAGTGTGAGGATTTTTGGAGTCTTCAGTTATTCCTGGTAGCAGGGATTTTGGAGAGTCAAAAATCTCTTACATCCCCAAATCCTGTTATTTTCCGTTTAATTTAAAAAAAAAAAAAAAAGCCATGAAATGGATCTATGCTTCAAAATGGCAGCTGGAAATGACAGCAGAAATCATTTCCGACCACTCAGAAACCGTGGATAGGCAAAAATTGCCTATATTTCATGCCATGGGTCTCTAAGAGCCATTCGCAGATATATTAAACTGTGATCCGCAGATAAGAAGGGTCTCCTGTAGTAGCCACAAAACCCCAAGAAGGGTTTTCAAATCAATAGGCCTTGGCCAAGATGTGAGAGCTTCTGTTTTGGCTGGATCAGTGGCAATTCCCTCTTCAGACACCATATGCCCCATGTATTTAACAGATGTTAGACAAAACTGGCACTTATCCAAGGACAGTTTTAATCCACAGGCTTTTAAATAATCCAAAACTTTCAGAAGTCTCTCTTCATGTCCCTTCAAACTCTTGCCAAAAAAGTTGTCCAAGAAGACAAGGACCTCCAAAAGGTTCATGTCTCCCACTGCCTTCTCCATTAACTTCTGGAAAATAGCTGGAGTTCCAGTCACTCATTGAGGCATTCTCTCAAACTGGTAAAAACCCAAGGGACAAATAAAGGCAGTCTTCTCTTTGTCTGTTGCACTCATAAGGATTTGATAATATCAAATCCAAGGTAGAAAACCATTTGCTGCCAGCAAGACAATCAAGAGCTTCATCCACACAAGGAACTCTGTACTGATCCGGCACTGTTCTTTTATTCAAAGTGTGGTAGTCTACACACATACAGATCTTGCCATTCTTTCCCCGCTCCACTACAATAAGAGAGGCATAGTGGCTTCTGGATTCCCTGATTATTCCTGTGGCCAGCAACTCTTGCAAATGGCACCATACGTCTTCCACGTCTGCAGGAACAATTCTTTGAGATCTATCTCTAAAAGGATGAGTGTCAATGAATCTTATGGTATATTCCACATCTTGTGCACATCCCACATCCCAGTCATGAGTAGAGAATGAGGTGAGTATCATGATCAGTGAGACTCACCTGAATGGAGTGAGCGGGGTGAGCGGGCTTAGCTGGCTCTCCCTTGCAGACAAGCACATCGGCCACCCACACAACTGCCGGCTCCATCACTGAGTCGGCAGGGACTGCAGGGATCAGGGGCCGTGTGGCCCTTGGAAGTTCCAGGATGCCCCACGGTAGTGTGCAGGGCATCCTGGAGAGATCACCAGGGCCGGGAGGCTTTTTTCAGCCTCCCGGCAGGGGGCCTCTCATGTGTTGCCGCAGCGTGGAGCCGCACCACGGCAATACATGATCAGAAAGACAAGGTTAACGGAGCGCTCACCTTGGCTAAGGAGAGGGGTACTTTGGAAGGGTTGCTGCCGGGAGCCGCGCAGCTCCCGTGGCAGCAGACAATCGGCAAAAAGTGGGCTAGGCTCCTTTAGCCCGCTTTTTGCCAATTGAGAGAATCTCCTCAATATACTGGCCCTTTCTGCCATTCTCTTTCTTAAATGATCCTTCCATTGTGAAGGGGTTAGGGAGTTGTGAAAATTTAAAAAAAAAAAGGATCTAGTTTTGGGAGTGTCATCATGTACCTGTTGCTTAGGACCCACCAGAGTCACTGAGTGCCGATTAGCCATGAGTGCCCTAGGCTGGAGTGTAACTGACTGAGCCTACTCATTCTTCATTCTGAGGCTCATCCAATAGTTATTTGGCAAAGGAGGGATAATGATCCCACTAGGCATAAGCAGAGAATAAGGAAGCTGCTGTTCTTAAGAGGATCCACCAACAGGGCCTTGAACGGGTCATGACCGAAAATTTCAGCAAAACACTTAATCTCAGCCTCTGCTTGAGAGGGCAAGGTGAACCACTTTTTTGAAAGTCTCTTTACCACTTCATATTCTAACCATTCTTTGGAGGCCTCACTCTTTCTGCAGGCTGCCAGGCTCAAACATGAGATAGGCATCTCATGTAGATTTGAAGTCCTTTCCAGCCCTTTACAAAGCTTTCCTAGTATGGCAAATATGATGGAATTAGTACCGATCAAAAAAGGTGATTGATTCGGAATGGGGGGTCCAGGATAATAGGGTATCAATGGGCTGAGCAAATACAAATATATCCTTTGGAAATTCAACAGTCACTTTAATGTAATTGTCAGGACCCAGCTGCGCGCATAAATTGTTCCACCCATTGCAACCCACAAGTGAACAGAACCATCTTTGGACTAAGGCTTAACAGGGACTAGGGGTGTGCACAAAACTGGTTTGGGTGATTTGGTTTGAATTCAAACCTTTTTTTTTTTTAAGTGGGAGATTCAATTCTGGATCTCACACCATCTCATCTAATTGCACCCATTGAATCCAGGATGACTTACTTCTGAGTATACACATCTAGAACTCTTAGCTGTTTATGAGCCATTTTTTGGAAGGGCGGTATAGAAATCAAATTATTATTATTATTATTATTAATATGCTAACACTCCATCATGCCTAATGTTTTCCCATCATGCAGTTCATCTTTTTAAAAAAACAAAAACCCTGCAGAATTCTAACTCTCCTGGGAAGCCAGGTCAACAGCCAAGGAGATATTCAGTATTTCATCTTATTTTGACTGGAGTAACATTTTAAATCACAACTTCACATGTCACACAAATGACTTGAGGCCATGAAACAAAAACCACAAATGACAAAGTCAGGGGAACTTCTTTTTCCCACCCTGCCCCACAAGTGGGTGGTATGTAACAATATTTGAGGTAGGTACAAGAAGGAAAAACTTTCAGGCCTACATGTCTGTAAGAAGTGCTTTCCATAATATAGCATAAGGTAATAATGTGAGTGAATGCAAGACTAAGGAACACATATCCTACATTCCTTAACAGCAGCAGAGGCAGCTTGTCTAAAAATAATGGTGATGCTCAGCAGCTGTAATTAAAATAATTTGATGGAAGATAGGAAACATTTATGTGTCTTGGCAGAAAAAGAGATTTAGGTGATTTTGATTTATGTCTTTGAGATTTTATTCTAATCATAGTTCATTAGCAACAGAGATTGGCAGATGTAGGTTAACTTAAGAGAGAATTATGAAACCTACTGATAGGGAAAGAAATCACTTCATTGGGTGACTTCTTGTATTGTAAGGTGCAGGAGACACCTGCATTGCTGACTACTTGTAACTTACTGAGAGAAAGATCACCTTGTAAACTGGCTATTCTTGTTTCCAATTATCCCCTAAGCCAATTATTCCAGGATAGGCCCACTGAGAGTTCAATGATGCAGTTTAAGTTGCAGTAGGAGTCGATTAAGATTCATAATAGTAACAATAAATATTAATAGAACAAAGCAGAAAACTATATATCTAAAATTAGGACAGTGTTGTGCTTGTGGTTATTATCATTATTATCATCATGACCATGATGATGATAATGATGAAAAATCTATTTTTGCACAGGTTAAATTAAAAATAATAATAATAACCCAGGCCTTGTGGTGGCAGTGGAGAAAGCTGACTCTAATACAGCCACTGAAGCTAAGTGCATGTTGCCTGTGCCAGTGTAATCATACCTTACAGAAACAGGGAGCTATTGTCACATCTCCGTTTACATTATTGATGCAGTATGAAAGGAGTCCCGTAGTAGATGAGCACTCAGGGGACTCTCTTGTTTGTCTCAGCATGTTCAATGTCTGCCAGGCACTACATATCAGAGATAAAAATGCTTAAGTGTGTAATTCTTCCTCATGCCTTTTCTGAGAGCTAAATCAGCCTTCTTAAGCTAACAATAGATTTTATATAACTATACAGTAGGTATCTATCTATTTCTATATGTTTTTTGTGTGTGGGGCAAATGATCTGATGACAAAGTATCATCAGCCATCTCCTCTGCCACTAGCAAGGCTTTATTTAGAAGCTGTAGTCATTGCAAAGAAAGAAACAACCTCTGAAATTACATTATCAAAATTAGTGAAATGTTTAAATACAGAGTGGTTAGCACTCAAGGGAAAAAGTGCTAAAATCATGTCACAATGGAAGCTCTGATTTCAGGCTCAAGATGAAACATAAACGTTTTCCAGTTTCTTCTGTTGTTTTATTTTACAGGATTCCTTAATAGTATTTTATATAATTTTAGTATGCATTTGATTGCTTTTTCTTTCATTTTTTAAATTAAACATTTGCTGTCATTCAAATGTATCACAAGCCCATTCTGAAAGGTCTGTTCGGGTAAGAATTGCAGTATGCATAATATTTAACCTTCATACAATACTTTTCAAGTGCCTCATAATTTTCAAGTGCCCCTCCTTAATTTTTACAACAATCTTTTAAGGTATGCTAGTATTAATATCGTTATGTGGAAGGCTGAGACACAGGAACTTGGCTGGGAAACTAAATTTACCCTGCTGCAAAATGGAGGCAAGGGTAAGAGTGCACTTTAAAGCAAATGGCAGGAAAATGATTAATCTTTCCCCAGTGACTTTTCCCTTGCAAGAAAAAGTCCCCCTTACCTTGCAAGGGAGGCGGCCTGGTCTTGTAGTAGCAAGCATGACTTTTCTCCTTAGCTAAGCAGGGTCCACCCTGGTTGCATATGAATGGGAGACTAGAAGTGTGAGCCCAGTAAAATAATCCCCTCAGGGGATGGAGCCGCTCTAGGAAGAGCATCTAGTTTCCAAGTTCTCTCCCTGGCATCTCCAAGATAGGGCTGAGAAAGATCCCTGCCTGCAGCCTTGGAGAAGCCACTGCCAGTTTATGTAGACAATACTGAGCTAGATGGGCCTATGGTCTGACTCGTTATATGGCAGCTTTAATGTTTCTTTGTTCCTGATAGCAAGAAAACTGATTAATTTTTCTGCAGTGACTTTTCCCCTGCAACCCCCCCCCCCAGCACAGCTAATATGCATCTGGAACCCCACCTGAGCAGAGGAGTTGCTCAGAGTTAAGCATTTTAAATAGTGCCCTCCTACAGGGCTGGACTGGGGGCACTGAGAGGGTGTTGGAATGTATGTGGGGAGGGGCTAGGTTTTGAGCAGAATGGGTAATTAAGGGTGGGAGTTGGGGTGCAGGGGTGGGGTGGGGCACACCAGGTGGGGTGGGGCACACTGGGAATATGCCCTAAGGGCAGTCTGTGCCCTCCTATCTCCACTTTGTGCCTGTTCGTCAGATACCTGCCCTGCCCCTTTTAGCCACATGGGAGCCATTGTCCCATGAGCAGTTCCTAGATAGTTGGGAAAACATTTAAAGTACCCAAATCTTTCCCCACATTTAAATTACCCAAAACATGATGGTAAGATTTCAGAGCGCTGCTGTGATGCGCTCTGCATTATCAGGAGCATGAAGAGACCTAGAGTTTGAAGTGGGTCCAAGTTTAACATAAACTTACTTCAAAATCAAAGTGGGTTTTGCTGTTTTTCTTAAAGATGTACACCAGCCACTGCAGCACGTGAAACAGCAAACTCTGTGCTTCATGGTGACTTAGTATTAATGTGCTTTCACATGAATCTGCTTCTTATTTAAAGACGTCACTTCTAGAAATCTGGTAAAAAGGGGCTGCAAGCTGAGGAATGCCAATTCTAGCAACTCACCAATAACACATTTCTGAAAAGGTATTCTCAAAAGGCAAAGTAGAGGCAGACATCAGGACTGAACCCATTAAGTAGGGATTCTTGATGTAAGCATAAGAACATACTGAGAATCTTGCTCGACTGGACCAAGAGCCCATCTAGTCTGTTTTCAACAGTGGCCAGACAGATGCTTCCAAGAAGTCACAAGCCAGGGATGCAGCCAACAACCTCCAAGCAACTGATTTTAATAGTCATCTTGATTGATTGATTGATTGATTGAGTACCGTCAAGTCTGTATCGACTCTTAGCGACTACATAGATAGATTCTTTCCAGGATGATCTGTCTTCAACTTGGCCTTTAAGGTCTCTCAGTGGTGCATTCACTTCTGTTGCAATCGAGTCCATCCACCTTGCTGCTGATCATCCTCTTATTCGCTTTCCTTCAACTTTCCCCAGCATTATGGACTTCTCAAGGAAGCTGGGTCTTCGCATAATGTGTCAAAGTATGCTAGTTTGAGCCTGGTCTTTCGTGCCTTGAGTGAAAGTTCTGGATTGATTTGTTCTAGGATCCATTTGTTTGTTTTCCTGGCTGTCCATGGTATCCTCAAAAGTCTTCTCCAGCAAAGTTCAAAAGCATCAATGCTTATTCTATCTTGCTTCTTCAAAGTCTAGCTTTCGCATCCATAGAGTATCACAGGAAAAACCATGGTCCAAACGATTCTAATCTTTGTAGGTATAGACACGTCATGGCATCTAAATATCCTTTCCAAGGCCTTCATTGCAACCCTACCAAGTGCTAGTCTGCCGCGCATTTCTTGATTGCTGGATCCTTTACTGTTGATGGTCAATCCTAAAAGGCAGAAACTATCCACCACTTCAATGTCTTCATTGTCAGTTCTGAGGCTGTTTGCTGTACCTGTTGTCATTAGTTTAGTCTTCTTTACATTTAGTCATAGTCCCATTTTTTCACTGTGCTCCTTGACTTTCATTACTAGAGCTTGCAGATCATTCGCATGCTCAGCTATCAGAGTGGTGTCATCAGCATAGCGCAGGTTATTGACGTTTCTTCCTCCAACCTTAAAATCATGCTCATCATCTTCCAGTCCAGCTTCTCTCAGTGTATGTTCAGCATATAAGTTGAATAAATAAGGAGAAAGTATACAGCCTTGTCTTACTCCTTTGCTGATCTGAAACCAGTCTGGTTCACCATGTTCTGTCTGGACTGTGGCTTCCTGTCCTGTGTATAGGTTTCTCATGAGAACAATGAGATGTTCTGGGACATCTTATTCTGTTACATCTCATACTGGGACAGTATACTATTAAGAGGTATACTGCTTCTGAATATGGAGGTTTCATTTAGCTATCATGGCAAGTAGGTGTTGATAGACCCTACACAATGAAATTGCTCAAAGGCTCTTAAATGGACATGCCGGAGGGGAGGGATTGTCAAGGACATTGTTTGTGAAGGACACTCCGAAGCTAACAGATTTACGCCACAAAAACATATGCTGTCTGTGATAAGAATTGTGTAATTGATAGGTCTGTGGAATCCAAGCTGTGGGAGCATCCCCCACAGCACATAGAATTTTATCAATTAATTATAAAATGTTCAAAGAAGAAAAAGGGTACAAGAAGAGAGCAGCTGGAAAAGTAGGAGAGATCAGAAAACCTCTGGGTAAAGATCCAGTGGAAGCAGAGTCTCCTCGCTCTTTGCAAAGCCACAGGCTTCTGAGAGCACCCAGGCCCATTATTTGGAACTACAGGTGAAACTCGGAAAATTAGAATATCGTGCAAAAGTCCATTAATTTCAGTAATGCAAATTAAAAGGTGAAACTGATATATGAGACAGACGCATGACATGCAAAGCGAGATAAGTCAAGCCTTAATTTGTTATAATTGTGATGATCATGGCGTACAGCTCATGAAAACCCCAAATCCACAATCTCAGAAAATTAGAATATTACATGGAACCAAGAAGACAAGGATTGAAGAATAGAACAATATCGGACCCCTGAAAAGTATAAGCATGCATATGTATTCAGTACTTGGTTTGGGCCCCTTTTGCAGCAATTACTGCCTCAATGCGGCGTGGCATGGATGCTTTCAGCCTGTGGCACTGATGAGGTGTTATGGAAGACCAGGATGCTTCATTAGTGGCCTTCAGCTCTTCTGCATTGTTTGGTCTCATATCTCTCCTCCTTCTCTTGGCAATGCCCCATAGATACTCTATGGGGTCAGGTCAGGCGAGTTTGCTGGCCAGTCAAGCACAGTACACTGTATACTTTTCACCTTTTAATTTGCATTACTGAAATTAATGGACTTTTGCACGATATTCTAATTTTCCGAGTTTCACCTGTATGTACTCAAAGCCAACAGGCATCTGCCTCTGGCATGCTCTGCAAAATAAACTCTGCTCTAATCTATCCTAACCCTTCTTTCCTCCTCCCCCCATCCCATCCCAGTTCTGGGTGTAATTGCCTTTTATACACTTTTCTCTTTTTCTCCTAAATAAAAGCTTGAAGGAATTTGGTGTGTGTTGCTTATAGCCAACCCAAATATGCCAACACAAATATAGAACCCAAGCAAAGCTGTGCCAGAATCCTGGTGCTTATGCTGGGTGTGCTACAGAGCATGTGAAGATTGTCCGAAGCGGCCTGAAGCACTACATAATCATCACAGGGGGATTTGTTTTCACTCAACCCTACAAAGTGAAGAGGCAAGTTAGATAAATGATGTTGATAAAATGACCTGTGAAGTATGGGCACCTGTGAACCCCTATCCAGTATTGCTTGACAGGGTTCTCTATTTATCTTCATAGAATTGCCCATCTCAGGACCCACCAGTCCTATTGGAATTTCATGTTAACTCTTACATCCCTGAGTAGATAGGTTTGCTTTCTTGAAGCCTGAATGTGAAGAGTGCCTGTCAGATCCTTTACTGACTCTCTCTGAAGTTTCATGACAAGTAGGTATTGATAGACCCATCCTCTATGAATTTGTCTAATCCTCTCCTAAAGGACTTTGCAAGTCAGTGGTCACCAGTCACCACTTCATCTCAGACACAGAATTCAACCATCTTATTCCTTTTTCTAAGTAAACTGCTGTGAGAACTTTGTTGTTGTTGTTGTTGTTGAAAACCAGTATATGAATACTAAGAAGTTAACTGTGTAAAGAAGTACCGAAGACATACTGTATGTGAAGATGATGGATTGAAATTCAGGAGAAACTGATGTATATTCCTGAATGTCTGAATAACCTGGAATAATAGAACACCCTTATTGATAAAAGGAGAGTTAAACAATTTAGGTGTCATAGGCAAACACAACAGATGAAATGGATGAATAGCTTGCCATTAATGTTATTAACGGCAGCCCATCACTTCAACTACAACCTCCTGGGAAAAAAATTAAAAATGTCAACAATGTATTTACATTTCTCTGATGGGTGACTCAAGATTGGAGCTGAGGGTTTTTTTTTTCAATTTTCTGGCAAGTCTCCCAATACATTGCCATCTCCCAGCTGTCTAGCAGGCTGCAAGCAGCCCATTTATTTCAACAGATTAACAACCAACCTCTTCAAACTGACTACAGTTAACAACCCAGCCTCCCATTTTGTGGATTTCATTAATTTCATGAGGCCTTTAGCGTTTTTGCTGTGCACCCCTGTGTAGACTCTAGTGATCCCATGAAGCTTGTGAATAAGTGTACATTCCTTACCTGAAAAGGTAGCTCCTCAGTACCAGTGCTTAATCAGCATTAAGAGCTGCCCAGTGGGAGCACATCACACCCATCCTGAAAGAACTGCACTGGCTGCCAGTTTGTTTCCGTGTCCAATTCAAGGCACTGGTTTTGACCTTTGAAGCCCTTAACGGTTTGAGCCCGGGGTATCTGAAGGACCGCCTGCTCCAAAGGGTTGCTGCCCACTTGACAAGGTCATCTGAGGGGGCTCTGCTCCGGGTGCCTACAATGAAGGAGGCTCGGCTGTCGTGCACTCAGGACAGGGCCTTCTCTGTTGCTGCCCCCAGACTTTGGAATGCTCTCCCAGTGGCCATTTGCTCCTCGGACTCCATCACAGTTTTTAGGAAGCTTCTTAAATCTTGGCTTTTTATCCAGGCTTTTACATGACTGTTTCTACTGCTGCTTCTATGTGTTTTTACTCATTTATAGTTTTTATGTTTGTATTTTATAGTTTTGAAATTAGATTTGTTTTATATTTTTAGCTTAATATTTTAATTGTCATTTTTATTGTATGTTTTTTAACTTTTGTAAACTGTCTTGGGGTTGTTTTTAATGAAAGGTGGTATATAAATTCAACAATCAATCAATCAATCAATCAATAAAATCACTTCTTTTAGTATCAAACATGGCTACTCCCATACCTATTGGTTTGTACACAGAAAAGGACTGCCAAAAATGTGTTTGGGGCATAGTCAGGGATCTCCTGGGTATACAGAAGTACAATAGTTTTTAAGTTTAAAGAAAAATAGATTTTTAAAACCTCATATGCAGCCCAAGAAGAACCTACACCTAGGAACCGCCCAGACCTATGGAATGTTGAAGGGAGTTGAGCCACAGAGAGGCTGTTCTCACGAGCAGCCAAGACTGGGCTAAGGAAGCCAAGCCTGTCCATAGGAACCACCGGGAGCCAATCAGCTCCCTGCATTGCCTCGGCAGTAAATCCACCTATGGAGCCCCCCCCCTTGGAAATGAGGTTAAAGGAGCGAGTGTTCCTTTAGCAGCACTTCCCTGACCATGTACAAGAGCCGCTGCTTTCAGCTGGTGCTGACACACTGAAGCATAGCCGCCTAGGGGATCCCCATAATGCACTGCATACTCATGCAGTGCATTGTGGGATTTCTCCCACACCTCCACACTGCATGGGGCAGCAGCAACTCATCTGGGCGTGCATTCCGTGTGCCTAGGAACTGTAACCATATTGTCTGCAGGGAAGTTAAGCTGCTGCTGCCTTCCCCACTGCCCGCGCTCAAGCCCGCTCATAGGATTGTTTCACATTGACTTATGATGGACCTCCTCTCCCCACCAATCTACCCTTTGCTCCTTCTCCATAATGTTTCTGCCTATGGATCTGTTCTGGCAACAATAGGATTAGGGCGATCACACAGGTAGGGGAGATGACATTTTTCATATCACAGGCCCTTCCCTTTCCTTCATCTTATTTGAGTTCCTCTGTACTATTTATTGATCACACAGATTTCACTTCTGTTCACCTCCTCTAAAGGTTTCATTGTCCTTGGTGAGGTTCCAGTGGGTGTACTAGCCTTGAACTCAGGGAAAAAAACTCATGGATTTGGCAAGAGAATAAAGTCCAGTAAAAATTTATGGCATAGAATTATCACTCTTAGATACTTGGCAGGTTCTACATGCCGCTGAAAATCACATCGTATTTTATTCCCCGATCTATACATCTTATTCCCACTTAGAGTGCTTTCTTAATTATCTCCCCAACCGTCTGCAATATGATTTCCTTAAGTATGAACTGGAAATATTTCCATTTCATACCATGTCACTTAGCTTGCTCCAAATTCTTTTAATTGGTAACCTAGCCTGTTTCTATTTAAAGAACAATAATTTCCTGTATTTTTGGAAGAAAGGCAGGAAATCTCTACATCATCTAACCCTATTTTGGATCATAACCCTATATTATTCTGGGAGACAGCCAAAGCATTTCTCAGGGGCAAGCCCTTCCTTCTCTTAGCTTCTCTTCCCTGAGCTTAGAAAGATATGTTGAATTTGAACACTTAAATTCCTCACTGATTCAATGATTTCACACACAAATTTTCCATTTAGGTCCAGACTAAATTAGAAGCTGTCAGGAAAATGTTATAGCAACTTTTGCAGAGGAGTGTGTCATCCCTTATTTTTCTAAGCACCAATTTTATTTGCTTGGTAGCAAGCCAAAAGAAATGCTGGCTCAGTACACTAGATCCCAAAGAATGTCCAGTGTTTCTCTTTTTATGGTGCAAGGAATATGATGGGGGCGGGGAGCGAAATGGCTGCAGGTAGGAGACCAGAGCTGAGGCCCCGGAAAACATGGAACCCCATTGCTACTGCAAAATCAAGAGTGAAAGGTTTCTTACTTGTTAGAAACTGGGGCTCTCTCTCTCTCTCAAGACCTCTACTAGAATTTCAGCATCACCTGACACCCATTGCAGCAACAGCAACAGAGAGATGAATCTTGTTTCTCTGTGTAATGGAACCATTCCAGTGAAGCCCTCTGTTTTCTGATTCAAGCTTTATGGGACGTGAGCAAGGGCATCACTATAACTGAACAGGGGGGACAAAAGTTCCTGAGCGCCTCAGGGAGGAGGCCCCGCAAGCAGGATAACAGCTTGCTCTTCATTCTTCACTGTTGGTGTTGTATGAATATATGAGGCCCGTAAGTATTATTGTTGTAGTAAGTATATATGTTCTGAAAATGTTTCTGAATCAGGGGATGTTGTGTGTGTGAACATGCAAGCACTTCACACACACAAAGGTCATGCCGAGGATGTTTTGTTTTCATCATGTCCTTACAGTTCTAATACAGCAAAGACAGAGTGGGGGAGAAGGAGGGGATTGTTGTTCAAGGGCCCACTCCACTAGGAGTGTGCACAAAACACAAACCGATTTCTCCAGGTTGGTTCAAGTTCAAACAGGATTTGGACCAGAGGCCCCAGTTTGAGTACCAGTTCCATTGAACTGGCTGCTGTTTTGGCTCAAATTTGAACAGGGGTTGAACCGGTTCAAAGTGGTTCTGCCAGAGGGAATAATGGGAATTTGTACTATCCCATTATTCCCTATGGGTAGTGCCTAGGACACTGAAACAGGTTCGGCCGTACATCATGATGAGTGCTACCTACCAGCCAACTCACAAAACAATCAGCCAATTTTCAATGAACTTTTGAATTTTTTCAGGGTCAACAGGTCAAAGGCTGACCTGCTAATGACCCTGAAAAAATTCAAAAATTCATTAAAAATAGCCCAATTGCTTTGCAGGTTGGGTTGTAGGTAGCACACCTCATGATGCACCACCGAACCCATTTCAGTGTCCCTAGGTGCTAGCCATAGGGATAATGGGCAGGTTCGAATTCCCATTATTCCCTATGGCAGAATCAGAAGAAACAGCTCACTGCACAGTATATCACACATACATTGTTTAAAAAAGGGTGGGGTGGGGAAGGATTCTCCCACAGAATACAGCACACCAAAAAAAAATAAAAATCACTGACCTGGATTCTGTGCCTGCCACACAGTGCCAGCCAGGTGCCCTGCACTGTGCCTACCAACACATCATTGCCAATGCCACAAGTTGCTTTCCAGAACAGACACATAATTATTCCATAATTACAGCAGCAGGAGGCACCCTTTTGACAGGAGAATATTAGAACAACTCTGCTGGATCAGGCCCAAGGTTTATCTAGTTCAGCATCCTGTTTCACACAGTGGCCCACCAGGTGCCCCTGACACTGAATGTACATGCAGAATGCACTGAGTCAGACCACCAGACTACAGTCCGTAGCGTGCTGTGCTGCTGCTGCAAGGACAGACACATCCGAGGTCCAGGAAAAGTAAACAGAATTGAATTTTGTGTGTGTGTACATGCATGCTGAGATTCGGGTGGGAAACACCACAGGAGAAGTCGTCTTCTTTGGTGTGTGCTGTAAGTTGGCCTCAGGTAGGGCTGGCGCCTGGCTGACAGCCCACAGTGCAGGCTGACACAAACCAGGGAACCAGTCTAGACTAATCATGGACCTGTGTGTGTGTGTGTTTGTGTGTGTGTACACGTGCATGCCTGTTTGGCTGTGCCACAGGAGAGCTAACAACAACAGAACCAACAGCCAACCAAAGCAACCAACACAAATGCCAGCCAGCAAGCCAAAAAAACCCAAAAACAAAGCCCTTGTGCTGGTTGCTGTACTGTGGCCTCATATGTGGGCTGGCCCTGCACCAGTCCATCCTCACAAGCCAGGTGGTGCCAACACAAGCCAGCCAGCAAGCCAAAAAAACCGCAACCTATGCTCCTCAACAGTCTCTGATAGGTGCTGGCCCTGGAGTGGCAGTCCATCATCACAAGCCGGTGGCATGTGTGTGTGTCTGCGTGTGTCAGCAACAATAATGGGCAGACTGTGACACATTCAGATTAGCTGGTGTTGCTGTGGGTGGGGGTGACCATGGGTCACTCACCCTCAACATCAAGCTCCAGGTAGCCCAGCAGGGAGAGATTGGCTTTCAGGAAGACCAGCTGTTCCACCAAGACAGCATTCAAATGCGAGTGATGAGGTGTCACTACATCTACGGCCACCACATCACCCATTGGACATTGATTGGGGAGGGGGCAGGAGAGGAGCTGTCCAGCAACCATTGTCAAGTCTGGCCAGACATGGCAACACATTATCCAAAACTGGATGAGATCCGTCTCAGGGTCTGCTGCCACCAGTTGCTGCAGGTACTGTAGAACACTCTGCTTGGCACCAGTGCAGGAAGCGGTTGACACCTCCCATACCCCTGGCAAAATGCCAAGGCACCCACATTTAAACCACAGTGTGGAGTGAATGGATGGCACCACCAGATGCATTGGCGCTGCCAAGAATACCACGCTGCTGGGCTGGGAAGTGGTACTGCTGCTGAGCATGGACTGCATACTCAAAGGAGGCGTAACAGCTCCCTCCTCCTGGTTACTACCATGCCTCCTCTCCTCCGCCTGATGAATCTCTTTAACTATGAAGGCTCTCTACTTGGGCAGTGTGTCAGGAGTGACTGCATTGCTCTTCATGATTGGGCCATACAGACATGCCAAGACATGCTCTGTCGACTGACCCAGCCTGGGTGATTTCCAGATTACAGGCTAAAACAGCCGTAAAATGCCTTGGCTTGGTGGGATCAAATTGAAAACGTAATTAAAGGGAGTTGTGTAAAGCCACCAGCAGGGGGAGCAGTCTTTCCTAGCTTGTGCAAAATTTTCTAGCTTGCGCAAAATAGCAAAATACAGCTTTTTTTGTGCCGTACATGTGACATTATAGGACTGTAATACAGCAATAAAATCTGAAAGAAGGCATCAGAAATGTGAACAGCACCTTGCTGATAGCACAGGGACTGTGATGTCAAAACACAGGTAGTTCGGAGGTACACTTAATGGACACATAGTGACACTGTTGTAGTGTCCAATCTGAAAAGCACCCTGGTGCTGAACTGCTCCACAACTCTAGTCCTCAGCTGGCCTGCCAGGGCACATGACTCCCCAATGGTCAGTGTGTCTGGAGCTCACCCATCGTCTTCTCCAGGAGAAGAGCAGTGGGCAAAGCCTGGCTCAGAGCTGCAGTCTAGGCACACAAGTTGCTCATTGCAAGGAAGAATGACTCGAGTGTCAAGACTAGCACGGAAATGAGCTTCCAGTCTGTGGTGGGCAAGCCACACACTCCTAAGCCACAGTTTCTTGCCAAGGCATGTATGGTCACTCCTTACTCCTGTAGGTACTGGAGCAAGAACAAAGTGGAGTTCCACCACCTCTCAACATCCCCTGGGATGACATGAGAAGGTAGGCCGAGCTCACACTGCTGCTCCTGGAGCATCTGCCTACCCTTCTCGCTGCGGTGGAAATAGGCTGCGATCTTGCAGCACTTGTCCACAAGAACAGCCGTGGTGGCGTCATCCCCTGAGGGGAGGAGCCCCTGCCACTCCCTCGCCCTCACCTCCTTGATGCCAAGTGCATCCATCACAACCAGGTGCAGAGTGTGTGCCATACAGCATATGGACATGAACTGCAACTGGTGTGCTGCTCTCAGCATGTTGGCACCATTGTCAGTGACCATGGACTCTGGCAAAGGTCTGGCTGCCCAGACAGCCATTCCTCTACCTGGCACCCAATTACCACCAACAGCTCATCTGCTGTGTGGTTGGTGTCCAGCAGCTCTATATGCAGCAGAGCCCACCTGGGCTTTGCTGCCTGGTAGGATGTGCTGGCCACACCAGCAGATGTCGTCCCCCCTCTTTCCTGCCTCCACTAGTATGCAGACAGTAAAGCAGCCTGCAGTCCACTACAGGTGCCTCCCCAGTGGTCCATACATCTGTAGTGAAGTGCACACTGCTGTTGGGCCCTGCTAACTCCAGCAGCCCCAACAACCTCCCTGCATGCCCAATAAAGGAGGGCACCACCCTCCTACTGAAGGTGGTGCATGTGAGGATTTTGTACTCGGGGGCAAGAAGCTGAATCAGCCAGAGGAAGCTGGCATTCTCCACCATCTGAAATGACTGGTTGTCCAGAGCCATCATCGCTCCAATGGCCCAGGTAATCCAACATGCCTCTGGGCAACCAGACTGCTTCCCCACTAGAAGTGCTCACTGCATGAAAGACAACATGCCCTGCTTGAGAGCAAGACACGTCCCTTGCCACTGCTAGTTGAGGGCACAGCAAGCGGCCTAGCACTGACACCAGGAGTGAGGAGTTGCCACCACTTCCTCCACCGTGGGAAGAAGAGGTCCTTCTTCCCTGGCTGGGGTCCGCTTTACTACCACCACCTCAGCTGCCATAGGTGGCTGTGCTGCAGGAGCAGGTGTCACTAGAAAGGTGAGCCTGCATGCAACAAACTCCAGAGGGTCTTAGGCAACTTGGGGAGTAGGCTGCTCTCGCCTCCCTCACCCCCCACAAACCAGTGTCAACCCTCCCTTGACCTACCCTAGTTCCTAGACCTACCCTGCACCTTCCTAGACATCCCTTCTCCCAAACTAGACCCAAGTAAACAAGAAAAACCTACACAAAGCAGTAAGCTAAGCATCTAAGCACAAAACGGCACCAGACCCTAACTACTACACAATGACCACAACAACTAACCAAATCTACCACAACAACCTAGAACAGCACACCTGAAACCTAAGCCCAGAAAAGAAAACACAAGCACCCTCCCCCCCCCAAATCTTATAAAGAACCACCAAACAACAATAAACCAAGAACTAACCAAGAAATAACAATAAATTGAAAATGGGTGTGTGTGTCTCCAATCTGACTGGTGGGTCAGGCGGCGAGAGGTGTGTGGTAGTCCAACAGGCAGGCAGGGATCCAAGAGTCAGGTGGGGAGCAGAGCTGAGAAGCAGGGGTGGGGTGGGGCAGGGGTCCACACAACCACAGAGCAATCCTCCAAAGCACAGCAGCAATCCTCCAAAGCAAGCAGCAGCAGCTCCTGGAGCACAGACAAACATCTTCTTGAAAAAGCAGAAGAGTAAAGCTAGCCAGGCACTGCTTGGTTTTAAATACATTTTAAGACTCCCTCCCTTTTGTTCACTTCCCACTCATCTCTCTCCCCCATCCCTCAGCCAATGTGGGCAGAGTCGCCCTGACAGCTCTCTGATTTGAATGACAAGCCAACCAGAGCCAAGGAGATCACTAGCCGTCAGAAGGCAGGGGTCAAAAAACGAATCAGGAGGCCTGAATTTTTGTAAACAGACCTCAGTAATGGTGGCTGCCACATTCAAACCATCGAACCAGTTCAATTCAAACTGGGCTTGGTCCTATTTGACGGTTGCCCACCCCTTCAATGAATATCAATATTCAAGCAATATCGATAAATAAATATCAGTGAACTTGAGCAGGGATGGGGAAGTATGGGGCACAATAGGAACATAGGAAGCTGCCATATACTGAGTCAAACCATAAGTCCATCTAGTTCAGTATTGTCTATACAGACTGGCAGCGGCTTCTCCAAGGTTGCAGGCAAGAATCTCTCTCAGCCCTATCTTGGAGATGCTGCCAGGGAGGGAACTTGGAACCTAGATGCACTTCCCAGAGTGGTTCCATCACCTAAGGGGAAGATCTTACAGTGCTCACACTTCTAGTCTCTCATTCATATACAAGCAGGGCAGACCCTGCTTAGCTAAGGGGACAAGTCATGCTTGCTACCACAAGAACAGCTCTCCTTTCCTCAGGACACCACAATGATGCCACCACAATGATGCACATAAGACATTTCTTTTCCTTAATATTAAAAAATGGTCTGTTCTGCTTTTCCTGGGAGTAGCTTGGCTGCTGGGGGCCTGAGTGAGAAACAGCTTGTGGATGCTTGTAGAGAAGACATAGAAAGGCCTGCCTTGGGATGAATGGCCTGGCGATGATGCACACCTAACATGAGCCCAGTGAGGGAACCTCAGGGAAGGGTGTGTGGCACCAACACCTATGGGGTGACACTGCACTCTACTATTTGCATGTAGACCTTGCAGAATTGCACTCATTGTTACATATTTAAAACTATGCTGGATTGCAGCTTCTGAATCTTTATACTACTATATTCAGCACTGAGAGCTAATAAAATTGAATGTTATTAAAGCTAGCATGTTTGTAGGTTTTGATTTAGTCTTATTTTCTTCACATAATCTTTCAATACATCCACCTTTTCCCTATAAAAATGGAGGGTGTGTGTCAAGAAAAATAAAAAACAGGAGGGGCATGAAAAAACTGAGCCCTTTTGTTTCTCCAAAATGAAATGAAACATTAAGTGAAACGGCGCTTATCATGGGATCTAGGTGACCTTGTGAAAGTAGCCCCCACTTTTTCCAGGAAACTGAGTGTAACTTAAACATCCAGATCAGAGAATTAGCCATTCAGCTTTAACACTGATCCTGACCCCAATTTCAAACAAGCAGCCAACACTCCACCAAATTGAACTCACCAGGAAGACAGAAATGTCTGGTAACAACAAACACTCCTGTTTTAATGCTCCTGTAGCTTAATCAAAGTGGAGAGGCAATTGTGGGGTAAACTGCTTAATCTCTTCTCTCTCAATGAAACTATCTGTTTGTCTTCATTTCCACTTCCATATTTCACTGAAACAGAAATAATACTGACTTACCCACCCCCAGTCTCTTCAGGAAGAAGCCGCAGTACATGTGGCAAGATAAATATTCTTTCTGCAGCCAGGCAGGTAACCACATGTCCTGTGATTCTGAAATGATTCAACTCATTTAGCTTTCCAACATCTTACAGCAGGAACAAGACACTCCGCTGCAAAGATTTCCTGCTCAGTAAATAAATGTGAGGTATGCCATCACTTCAGCAAAACATCGCTTCTGCCATGGCCCTTGAAACTTGCCTAAATATAAAATATTATTTTGCTAAGCTTCTAACCTTTGGGGATGTTCGGTTACACAGAAAGAGATACATAGATACAGTGAGGAAAATAAGTATTTGATCCCTTGCTGATTTTGTCCGTTTGCCCTCTGACACAGAAAAGACCAGGCTATAATTGGAATGGTAGGTTTATTGTAGCTGTGAGAGACAGAATAACAACAAACAAACCCTCAAAAGCCCAGTGCCCAAAAGTCAGCGATGGATTTGCATTGTAGTGAGGGAAATAAGTATTTGATCCCTTCACAAAAGATGTCTTAGTACTTGGTGGCAAAACCCTTGCTGGCAATCACAGAGGTCAGACGTTTCTTGTAGTTGGCCACCAGGTTTGCACACAACCCAGGAGGGATGTTGTCCCACTCCTCTTTGCAGATCCTCTCCAAGTCAGAAAGATTTCGAGGCTGATGTTTGGCAACCCGAACCTTCAGCTCCCTCCACAGATTTTCTATGGGAATAAGGTCTGGAGACTGGCTGGGCCACTCCAGGACCTTCATGTGCTTCTTCTTGAGCCACTCCTTTGTTGCCTTGGCTGTGTGTTTTGAGTCATTGTCATGCTGGAATACCCATCCACGACCCATTCTCAATGCCCTGGCTGAGGGAAGGAGGTGCTCACCCAAGATCTGACAGTACATGGTCCCGTCCATCGTCCCTTCGATGCAGTGAAGGTGTCCTGTCCCCTTAGCAGAAAAACACCCCCAAAGCATAATGTGTCCACCTCCATGTTTGATGGTGGGGATGGTGTTCTTGGGCTCATAGGCAGCATTCCTCCTCCTCCACACATGGCGAGTTGAGTTGATGCCAAAGAGCTCGATTTTGGTCTCATCTGACCACAACACTTTTGCCCAGTTCTCCTCTGGATCATTCAGATGTGCATTGGCAAACTGCAGACGGGCTTGTACATATGCTGCCTTGAGCAGGGGGACCTTGCGGGCACTGCAAGATTTCAGTCCTTCACGGCGTAGTGTGTTAACAATTGTTTTCTTGGTGACTATGGTTCCAGCTGCCCTGAGATCATTGACAAGTTCCCCCCGTGTAGTTCTGGGCTGCTTTGTCACCGTTCTCATGATCATTGCAACTCCACGAGGTGAGATCTTCCATGGAGCCCCAGACCGAGGGAGATTGACAGTCGTTTTGTGTTTCTTCCATTTGCGAGTTTTCGTGCCAACTGTAGTCACCTTCTCACCAAGCTGCTTGGCGATAGTCTTGTAGCCCAGTCCAGCCTTGTGCAGGTCTACAACCTTGTCCCTGACATCCTTCGCCAGCTCTTTGGTCTTGGGCATGGTGGTGAGTTTGGAAGCTGAGTGATTGCTTGCTTCTATGGACAGGTGTCTTTTATACAGGTACTGTAACAAGCTGGGATTAGGAGCACTCCCTTACAGAGGGTGTTCCTCATCTCAGCTCGTTACCTGCATATAGTGAAAAGACACCTGGGAGCCTGAAATCTTGCTGGTTGATAGGGGATCGAATACTTATTTTCCTCACTACAATGCAAATCCATCGCTGACTTTTGGGCACTGGGCTTTTGAGGGTTTGTTTGTTGTTATTCTGTCTCTCACAGCTACAATAAACCTACCATTCCAATTATAGCCTGGTCATTTCTGTGTCAGAGGGCAAACGGACAAAATCAGCAAGGGATCAAATACTTATTTCCCTCACTGTATAGCTGGAAATTCTGGCATTGGCCAGCCATAACATATAAAAACTAACATATAAAAAACATAACATATTAAAAAACTAAAACATATTGTTTTAATTTATTAATTTCATTTTATCCCACTCTTCCTCCATAGAACTCAGGGTGGCATACCCGATTCTCCCTCCACCCTCACTTTATCCTCACAGCAGTTCTGTATGGTAGGTTAAATGGAGAGGTGGTGATTGCTGTAAGGTGAGGAAAGAGGGCAATGAACCAAGTGGGGATTTGAATGCAAGTCTCACCAGTCCTAGTCCAACACTCTAACCACTACATACACACTGTCTCCAAGTGCTAGATTGAAGAATTATAGAATCTGAGAGTTGGAAGGGACCTTGGAGATCGTATAGTTGAAGGCCCTGCTCAAACTAGGAAACTGCAACATCCCTTAATTGTCTTTATTTTTGATTTATTGTTCAGGTTATTTTGCATGTTTTACATTGAAAAAATTGCACGGAGAAAGTAGCCAGCCAATTGGAAGATACATTTCAATTTGCACCTCATTTTGATGAACTCATTGCTATCTTGTACAATAGGATATCCTGAAATAAACGTGTCCAGACCACAGAAAAAGAGATCACATTCAGTATGTTTCTCTAAAAGCTAGTGTAGCATCCTTCAAAGTAGGACACTCTTCATCATGTAGGAGTCAGTTGGCATGACAAATATAGATTCACTCTGTCTTGGTAGTATTGTCCTATTCTGTGGCGATAACAAAAATCTCCTGGTATCAGTATTTTTTCATTAACCTTCTTGCTGGTGTCAGTGGAGTTGCTCTTTCAGTTTCTCTTTGCAAGATGATCTTTCTTTCTTTTTCCTCTCCCTCTGTCAGGAACATGCACAGATCTGAAGGTGCTTTATCTCAGATGGATGTGTCAGTGCTTGGGAGGGGAAAGAGGGAGAGCAGTGCTCCCGAACTTTATTGAAAGTATCCTTTTTGGTATTCTCTCTGCCTTGTGGATGTGCGGTTATAGTTCTACCCTCATTAAAATGGTGATGTCATTTTATTTAACTCCTACTATGAGATGCAGTGCAACTACAGAACTTCAAGATGCAGGTGGTGAGATTTCCGGGTGATGAAGAGATATTTCTCACTGGGTTCTATGAAATGCAGATGCTTCTGACTTCTCAGGATACTGACCACACACTAGCATTCGGTGCAGCAGAACAAATAACCTTGGGTTCAAATTGGGGGAAATGAGATTCAAAAACCTGATCAGCTTTATACATGGCTGTGTTCCGCATGGGAAGATGTTTGAGTTGAAACAACTTTTTGTGTGGATCAGTGAGTCTTACATATGAACATAGGAAGCTGCCATTCAGACCATTGGTCCATTTAACTCAGTATTGTCTACACAGACTGGCAGCAGCTTCTCCAAGGTTGCAGGCAAGGATCTCTCTCAATCCTATGTTGGAGAAGCCAGAGAGGGAACATGGAACCTTCTGCTCTTCCCCGAGCGGCTCCACCCCCTGAGGGGAATATCTTACAGTGCTCACACTTCTAGTCTTCCATTCACATGCAACCAGGGCGAACCCTGTTCAGCTAAGGGGACAAGTCATGTTCTCCCAATCCCCCACATAACCCTCCCAGGCTCTTCACACGCATCATTGTGGTATTTATTCTGCTGCACTGAATGCTAGGGTGTGTGTGTGTTTTTAAGGAAATCATTGAGAAGAAACACAGAGAGAACCCACAAGTCACTGGTCACAGTTAAAAGTTAATAAAAAGCTCTCAGCATGAAAAAATATCCTGGCAAATAATTTCTATAGGCATACACTGATTCCGGTACTGAAGAAAAGGAGTCCTTTGTTGACAAAATCAAACTTCAAAAGGTAATCTTCCTTCCCAAAGTGTTTGAATGCAGTTGTTTTATTCATCAGCATAGTATTCCATATCCAGCCCAGCCATAGATCAATTGATGGTAAACTTAGTTTTCCAAATGTGGGCAACCAAAATACTTGCTGTTATTAGCATGTTGTATACCAATATAAAAAGGCTCACTTTTAATATAGGGATGTGCACAAACCCATTTGAAGGCCCTTTTAAGGGCCTCTGATTCGAACCAGCTGTTAGGCCGGTTCGAAAAAGGCGGGGGTCTAAGGGCGGGAGAGGGTGCATGCACCAGATACTTCCTGGTACTTCCGGAAAAAGAGGAGACGGGGCGGCAGGGAGGTATGTGGCCACTCCAAAGGAGCCTTTGCTAAAGGAGCACCAGTGGGGGGAAAGTGGAGGGAGGGGTAAGTGCACCCTCCCCCACCCTTAAAGTCAGACCCCCCCCACCTTCAAACTTGCCCTGCCCGGTTCCATGCACATCCCTATTTTAACAGGAAGATATCCCAAAAGGACAACGTGTGGTTCAAGAGCAATGTCATAACTGACAATAGCCTTAATACAAGACAAAATTTTCTCCTAGATTTCTCTTTGCACAAAGGGGCAGACACCACATATAACAGCAGGTGCCAGAGGCCCCATTGCTTCTCCAAAACAAACCCAAGGGCCTATATTGATTAAGTGAACTCCAAAATTCACAGAAATAACAACAAACCTGAAGATATGGGCGGGGGGAGAAATAAACCCCAGGATACTTTTGACTTAACTGTGTGTACATAATTGGCATATTATAATGGACAACATCATTAATCCATGTAATATTCAACAGCTGAAGTTACTTAATCCTTTGACTCCATCAAATCCAGGACTGCATAGCACTGTGACTAAGAGGAAAATATCTGGTGCAGACTAAGCCCTATATTCTTCTCAGATTTTGAAATTTCTTAACAATTTTTTTTTAACTACTGAGTTTTGTTCTATATGCTCATCCCGTTCCCTCTGACTGTGCTCTACCACATTCTCCAGTGTTCATTTATAAACCCATGCAGGGAGACATGATAGAGGTCTATAAAATCATGCATGGTGTGGAGAAAGTGGATAGAGAGAAATTCTTCTCCCTCTCCCATAACACTAGAACCAGGGGTCATCCCATGAAATTGATTGCCAGGAAATCTAGGAATGGAATGAACGGAAGTACTTTTTCACACAATGCATAATCCACTTTTGGAATTCTCTTCCACGAGATGTGGTGACAGCCAACAACCTGGATGACTTTAAGAGGCGTTTGGATAACTTCATGGAGGAGAGGTCTATCATCGGCTACTAGTCAGAGGGCTACAGGCCACCTCCAGCCTCAAAGGCAGGATGCCTCTGAGTACCAGTTGCAGGGGAGTAACTGTAGGAGTAACAGCAGGAGGGAGGGCATGCCCTCAACTCCTGCCTGTAGGCTCCCAGCGGCATCTGGTGGGCCAATGTGCGACACAGGATGCTGGAATAGATGGGCCTTGGGCCTGATCCAGCCGAGCTGTTCTTATTTCTTACGGCACCGTGTTGCTCAGGGCTAGCAGGAATCTCAAAGGGACAATCAGAAAAACACCTGAAGAAAAAGGGGAAAAGCATGGCTGAATGTAAGGTGGGTGTCCCAGGACAGGAATCACTCCCAATCCAGGAAATTTCAGCAGAGGAGAAAATAAAAGGTGGGTGAATTCTCTATCTGCAGACCAGCACCAGCACATGCATCAGGGATGACTCCAAGGAGTAGCAAGGAGTAACACATGCTACCTCCAAAACAGTTCCTGCGGCTCCTTTTGCTTCCCTATCCATCAGACTGGACCTTTACAGCAAAGTGTCAGACAATATTTATAGTATCTTATGGTCCTATAACTTGCATCAATTATGTTAAAAGGCATCTCTTGTTTAAAGAAGCCTCATTCAATCACTCCTCTACCCCAGAACAAGCAGCAGAAGCCAGTTGCAGCCTGGTTGGAAGGAGACTCCTCCAGCCTCCTAAGAGCCTGGCCAATCCCTTAGCTTCCTTCCTGTGCCTGAACTGGACAGGGTGAGAACATGTGTGCCAAGGGCTGCAGAGTCAACTCCCCAGCAGATTTCAGCTGGACTGGTACTGACTTCTCTTTCCTGCCACATTAATTGGAGTGGAAGCGAAAACTAGCCTGGAAGATTTGGCCTCACAAAACAAAACACTATTTTCTAAGAGGATCTGGTCCATTTTCTGAATAAGTCTGAAAATTTCAAGCTTCATTAATATGGTAAATAAACTAACAACATTAATTACTTTACCTCTACATGTATTTAATGTATAGCAAAATCCCCACTCTCCTAATAATGTTCGTAGCCACCCCTTTGCTCTCCAAACTGGTTGTTCTAGAGTCACTCCTGACCTGCATTCTGGAAATACTCCATATATAACCTTCCAGAAAACATGTCGAAAAGAGGCTACACTTTTATTGTGTTCCCCTTGCAGAGTTAGCCAGCCTGACACCCTGAGCCTACCTGCCTCCTTCCCTATCCTATTCTTCTATTGTAAGCACTTTGGATAGGTGCCATTTCAAATATTTGTTGAAATATTTCAACACCTAGCTTCTTTTGTCACTAGATAAATGTTCAGTAGTAGTAGCAGAAGCATTTTGTGCATGAAAAGGACTGCATAAGTACCATATGATTTATTTTTATTAATTAAATGTTTATCATGTCCTTCCTTAAGATCACCCCTTTTTAATTTTCACAACAACAACCCTATGAGGTAGGCAAGACTGACAGAGTGACAGGCCTGCAATTAGCCAGTAGGCTTTGCAATATTCATGTAAAAGGATTTGAACCAAAATCTCAGCTTACATCCCAACGCTCTAGCCATTAGAGCACACTAACTCTCATATAACAACACGCATGCATCATGCAGAGAACACTTTTATGGATAGAGAAGATTGTGAGATATTGCTTTCTTTTGAGGGTACACAAAAACTATAAGATGGTATATATAAAATGCTTGGCCCATAACAGCAAGTTAACCTGTCCTGAAATTTGCCAGTCTGACTTATTTGTGCAACTCAACCTTATGTATAGAAAGAGAGTGAACCAGGCTGACCCCCATATTCCATTGAGATGGGGGTCAAGAGTTTAACTCGCTAACCTTGCTCCCTTACACTTTTTTCTTCACTTAATTCAGAAGGTTCTTTTGTTTTTTTAGGTGAAAGTAGCATTAAAGCATTCTTCTACTGTATTTTGTTCCCCTTTTGCTTCAGGGGTCCCTTTTGCTGTCAAGTTCAGTTAATGTTTGTTCAAACGAAAGATGGAGATACCTGATAAGTGGCAGCACCTGGCTTAAAGACGTATTATATGGGCCAAAAAGGGTAAACACAGCAGCTATGAGATTCCAGAATGCACAGAGGTCAGGACAACATCTGTTTTGCCTTGTGTACATATTCAGAGGTAGCTTCCTGTTTTAGAAGTCACTCAGGCATCTAACAACATCCTGCTTCAGGTGAGGCCTCAGCAAAATTGTTTGCCCGCTCCAGTTCACCCTGGATTTTCCTAGTTTTGACAGAGTTGCTAAAGTATCCACAGATTTTACTTTGCATCACAAAGCAATCATAGTGCCATAGTAATACACATGGAATGCAGTAGCAAGCAAGTCAGTTCTGGAGTATACATAAAACTAAAAATCGGAACAATAGTAACATGGTTGTTGCCTGTGGATAATCTGCTGCAAATTGGTCCAGTGCAGTGCTGGACAGAAATGATGAGAGTCCATTTTCACTGCTGCCTTTGCTGGTGGGGAATATGGAGGTGGGGGAGGTTCGGCACTTTTATGGGGGGGTGCCCATGAAAGTGATGACAGAATTGGAGATTGTGGGAGTGACTTCTAAACGGCAGGATGGCAATACTCTTTATTCTTTATACTGAGAATTCGACTTTTTTGGTGGGTGTCAAAGGCAGCTGCTCTTCAAGCGATGCTTGTCTCCATTTTATTTTATTTCCCAGAACACATCAAGCAAGAATGCTTTCCCAGTGCATTCTGGCAAAGAATATAGCAACTGGCATTGCTGGGTGTGGTGTTCCTGATTAACCCGTTCCCTAATCCAGGCCAGCTCTGAAATAATGCTTTCGTTACAGTTTAGTCCAGTCCTCCACTGAGGGCGGAGCAGATAGAGAACCAGCAGGAGAATAGAAAGCCATCTGCATTTTGCCTTGCTGCAGTCAAGACTTCCTTCATTAAATTGTTAATGTTCTTAATTATAGTACACTGCTTGATCCTTGTGTGCTCCAACCCTCTCTAGATTCGACACTGGGGAAACTAGCAGCACTTGAAGTGCTGCTACCACTATCAGCAGCAGAGACAGTGGCATTTTCAATTTAAAACTTAGGGATTATTGTCACCCTGCCACCCCTGGTAAACCACTCCCCCCCCCCAACCACTGAAAATAATTGGTTACTTTTATGCGACTCCCCACACAAGTATAAAAATTTCTGACCTCCCTGGAATGCCTCCAGGACTTCAAATATTGGGGGAAGTAATGTGTTGGGGAAAATCCCCTTTGTTTGTTTGTTTTTTTAAGTTATGTTCTTAAGCAGCATATTACCACAGATTCCAATGTCCTGGCTCCTAACTGGCTGCTGGGATTCAGAGGAAGAGGGGGTGTCAAGAGCTATGTTGGCACTGACAGTGGCAGCCGTTTCTGCCAGATGGTGGGCCATTGCTACCCTAGGGCTGGTGCCTGTTCCAGCAGCATGCATCTTCGACTTCCCGCCTGAAATCTTTCTCCCTATGTGGAAACCTGATGTGGTGCCAGATGCACCATGTGGAGCCTGATGCTGGTGATTGTAAGGATTCCCAGTAAAAGGAGGAGTCGTGGGGGAAACCAACAGAACTTGGAGATTTTAAGACTGAGGTTGGAAAGCTGCCTAAATGAATGAAGAAGCAGCTGTCAGGAAGGAAGGATCATTTCTCATCATGATCAAGTAAGGATTCACTTTCGAAGCATCCATCAGTAGTGGCTGCTAACCTTGCTGGCCTGGTCTGATGAATGTAACCTGTGCAGGCACAAAAGCAGGACATCAGTTCTAAATACATGTTTTTATTCGTTATTAATGAAGCTAGAGTTTCAAGGTAAGGCTCTTCATAACATTTGCAATAAAACTAAGTATTACAACCAGTGAAAAAACATTCTATGAGTTAGTGGTGTGGGAGAATTTTTCCCCTCTGGATCATTATTCCATCTGTTTTTCTTATTAAAACCTTCATTTGCGTGGTTATGCATTCATTAACACAATTGTTTTGAGTATAATTTCAGTTGTTTTGGTCATTTCCATTCGTTTTCATTTCCTGTTGTTTTCAATCGTTCCAGCTGCTCTTCTGTTGCTTGCACTTTTTTTGTTTTTTATACAGCTGTATTAATGTTTCCAGCCATTCTACTACCACTCCAAGAGATCAGAATTGCCAAATTTCAGATAGATCAGGAAATTGGTTATTGTTTTATAGTAGTAGTAGTAGTAGTAGTAGTAGTAGTAGTAGTAGAAGATGAGATCCATCGTTGACTGGGCAAAGTCATTTTGCATAGGTTAAACATATAGGAAAGTTCAAAAAATTAAATATATATATTGCTGTGGTGATAGAGCCAGTATGGTGTAGTGGCTAGAGTGCTGGGCTAGGACCAGGGAGACCAAATTCCCATTCAGCCATGAAACTAGCTGGGTAACTCTGGGCCAGTCACTTCTCTCTCAGCCTAACCTACTTCACAGGGTTGTTGTGAGGAGAAACCTAAGTATGTAGTACACCGCCCTGGGCTCCTTGGAGGAAGAGCTAGATATAAAATGTTAAAATAAAATAAATATACTTTATTAATGTGCTTGCAAAACGGAAGTAAAGAATGGTTTGAAATTTGTCAGATTTCAACTTCAAACATTATTCCTTTTGTTGAATAATTATCATTTATGGTAAATCTGAATCTGAGAAAGATAATTCTAATCATACCATAATGTTGATGATGTCATTTTGGAATTATTGATCTAATTATTGAGTGTTAAAAATCTGTTGGGAACAATAACAGTTAAAATATGATGATAATATCCAGAATTTCTTCTTCTTTTTTAATTAAACTTCCCCCTGAGCAAATTCAGGTGGAAAAGGTAGTGCATTCAGCTAATTTAAGTGGCAGGATTGTTCAAGCAAAATTTGGTGACTGTTGGGATATTCAGAATTGCTTCAAAACAACAAAAAATCACCAGACATATTCCAGTCTAAAAAGTAGCACATTCAGCCAATTCCATTGGCAGGACTGTGTATGCAAAATTTGGGTTGTTTGTTTGTTTGTTTGTTTGTTTGTTTAACACATTTTTATACCGCTCAAAATGCAAGTTCTCTGGGCGGTTCACAAGACAATAAAAACAACCAATAAAAAGATTAACACATTTCAACAATTAAAACTTAAAACATTAAAACAATTAAAACACAATTAAAACAATATCTAATTAAAAGACTGGGTGAACAAATGCATCTTGACTACCTTTTTAAAAGTTGTAAGTGATGGGGAGGTTCTTATTTCAGCAGAAAGTGTGTTCCATTTCCAAAGCCTCGGGGAAGCAATGGAGAAGGCCCGTCCCCACGTAGCAACCAGACAAGCCAGTGGCAACTGCAGACAAACCTCTCCAGATGATCTCAATGGGTGGTGTGTTTCATAGCAAAGAAGACATTCTCTTAAATATCCAGAACCCAAGCTGTTTATGGCTTTATAGGTTATAACCAAAACCTTGTACTTTTCCCGGAAACTTATTGGCAACCAGTATAGATCTTTTAAGATAGGAGTGATATGGTCTCTCTGAGATGACCCAGAGACCAACCTGGCTTTCACATTCTGGACTAACTGCAGTTTCCGGACTACAAAGGCAGCCCCACATAGAGCGCATTGCAGTAGTCAAGCCTGGAGGTGACCAGCAGATGTACTACTGTTCTGAGGTCATTTATCTCAAGAAATGGACGCAGCTGGCATTTCAGCCAAAGCTGATAAAAGGCACCTCTGGCCACTGCCTCAACCTGGGACACCAGAGAGTGTAGTATATGTAGGTCATTGGCAAGTACAGTATGACTTTTATTTCATACAAACATACAAACAAATTCCTTAAAATATATAATAGATTTTAAAAATACACACAGCTGACTCACACAGATTATACTCTCCATTTAGATGAAGAGGGAAAGAAATGATACTGCAGCTGGGGAAATCCCTGATGGAGGGTACATATCTATCCCCCAGGGCAAAGGGTCCTCATCAGGGGTGCATGCATCTCCCATCAGGGATTTCCCAATTTGCAGGGGAACTCTTTATTCCATTGCACTGGGCTTCTTTGCAACCTGAGATTTTCTCGTTAGACCTTATGATTTCCAGTTACAAAGCAGCAGTCCCACACATTCTAGTGGGGATCCTCTCTAGGCTTTCAAACACTCAGGGTTTGATTGCATCTATAGGAGCTCCCACTGCCACATCCTCAATTGCCACTGCCACCTCTGACTTCCCCTTCCTGCAGGAGTGCCAACCTGCTTGCTTGAATGCAAGAGTCCCTACATCAATTTCCCTCTCAGTCATTAATTATAATTTTAAAAAATATTCCTTGGCTTAGAATCCCACAGGAGGAGCACAGAACGTGTTTGGTTGCTTGCAAGAGTTATGCAAAATGCAAACAACTTCTTTTTGGCAATGTTATGTTATGCACCCTTTCTTATTTATGCTGTGATAGCTTTAAAAAACAGTCTCTCGTTTTTGACCATCAAAGTTGTAAAAAAAAAAAATTCTCAATGCATTTCCTCGTCATATTGGAAATAGTAACATAAAGTGAGTTTGTCTTTTAATTTCAGCTGGTCACATTGAAAATCTTCCATTCCATTGGCGAGGAGGGCTGCTCTTTGTTTCTGGCCCTTAGGCCTTGTGGCTTCTTTTCCCATCTTGCATTTTTTCTCATACTCGGTCTTGCCTTTAAATAGCCTCCTTTCAAGTATAACACTAGAATACCCTTCAGCCTTTTACTTCTATCACCCTAGCTAAACTCAGTGGCACTACCCTTAGCTTCAATAAAACCGACCACATGAATTCTTCCTTGTGACTCAGAGTTAAAGGTTTTCGTATCTGCATTTCCCTGAATTCATTGTGAAATGCTGTATATCTTTTGAGCATTTAAGAGAAGAAAAAGAAGAAGTCATCGACTGGAAACAGAAGACTCAATTACCCTACAAGTAATGCATGAAGGTTCTTTGGCTTCTCCTTTCTTTTTAACAGGCTTTTCCATTTCAGCCTCTTTATAGATGAAGAAACAAGAACATACCCTTCATTTGTTTCCTTCTTTTTTTCTATTTAAAATGATGTCTGAAATTTTCATGTTAGTGTTTAATGTCTGCAAAGACTGTGGGGCCAGATTCTCAGCTGAAGTCAGTGGAGCTGTGAAAACCCTTTAAGAACTTATTGCATATTTAGTAAGTAACATAAGTAAATACTATTTAGCTAAATGGGTCAAGAACTTTAAAAGCCTTTATAGTCTGGGACCAGAAGTTCACTCACATTTAATTATACATAGCATTATTTGTTTCAAATATGTTTATTTTAAAAACCTTATCCCACTTTTGATCCACAGCAGCTCACAAATGCCAATAATTATTAAAACAATTGATAAAATGCATTACATAAAATAGCAATCAAAATACCAGTAATAACAGCAAGTCACATAGAAAACAGCAGCTCAGCAGCCAAATCGTGAAATTCTATTAACTTAGTATTGTATGCTTTACATAAAATGTCATTCCTTTCCCTGAAAAAACTAGGGATGTGCACGAAATGGATTTTGCATTTTGTTTCATGCTCAAAACAAAATGCAGATGGCCAAAACATTCCGTTGAAACAGCGTTTGAACTAGTTGTTTCAAGGAAACTAAACTCAAAACATTCCGAGTGTTTTGGCCTTTGGGAACAATGAGGAGAGTTGCAACACTCCATTGTTCCCCGTGGATAGCTTCTAGGAACACCAAAGTGGGTTGGGTGGTAGAGTATAATGGATGCTAGCTACCACACAACCCACAAAAGATATAGGCAAGCGGGCGATTTTAAAGGATTTTTTTAACCTTTTCCCCAAATCCCCATAGGATCCTATAAGAGTTTTGGGAAAGGTTTAAAATTTGTTAAAAATTGCCCACTCGCCCATTTCTTTTGTAGGTTGGGTGGTAGGTAGCACCCATCATGCCCTACCACACAACCCATTATGGTGTCCATGGGGAACAATGGAGTGTTTCAGGTTTCTCCATTGTTCCCTATGGCTGGAACAAGCTGCACTCAGAGAGTGCACACAAGTTTTGCACTGCAATTTCCAATGCATTTTGCAAGCCTGCCTTGGAAAACACTGCAGAAGCACATAGTGTAAGGGAATCTATCCCTCCCAACATGGGACACATATTTCAAATACAGTCAAAAAATGGTCAAAAAGGAATCACTGACCCAGAATCCACTGCTAGCCGGAGTACCTGTCCTGCAGTAACATAATTTGAACAAGTTGCTCTCTCTCACACACAATTATGATTCCTTACTTCCTAGCATTACAACAGCTGCCAAAGCAGCACCCTTAGCAGTAAGCATAGCCATAAGTTCAACTAGAGCAATGTAAGGCACATTTTAACTGCATACACTTTGCAATGAAGATTGCAGTGCAGATCAGAGTAGTGAGTGGAGTACAGGTTAATCTGAAAGCCAGACATGAAGCTCATCTCAGTAACCATCAAGAAATATTACAGAGAGAGAGAGAGAGAGAGAGAGAGAGAGAGAGAGAGAGAGAGAGAGAGAGATGCCACTGTATGTTACTCACCACAGCATTGGGCTGTTCTGTTCCAAGCTCAAAAAAGGCCCTTTATTTAAAAGGTGTGTTGTTTGGGGCTTGCAATGGCCTGTTTTGATTCAAAACATTTCAATGTTGAAATATTTTGCACATCCCTTGAAAAAACAACATGGAATTTCATTTTCATTGATTTGAATGGGAAAGCTGTTAAGCTTGTGGAAACTCATCGGAATAATCACATGTACAAAGAGCATATGACATACAAAGTTGCTTTATACTAAATCAGTCCATTGTTCCTTCAAGCCCAGTAGTGTCTATAATACACTGTTGCTGGGCTACATTCAAATTTGTGGGTTGCGTGGGCTTGATGGATTTTTATCCACTCTTAGAATCACATTAACTACATCAGGAGCGTCATATGTGCAGTTTTAACTGCAATCAAATGGCATTTAGTATCTCCATTTTTAAAAAGTGTGCTAATTGCAAAGGAGCTGTTTTGTGCTTTCTTGTAATATTAGAACTTGGGGTCACTGGATTAAAATTGGCAGCAGGTTCAGAACAGACACAAGGAAGTCTTCACACAATGCAGAGATAACATATAAAGGTCATTGGCTGACATACTGAAGGAAATTATTCAAAGTGGTGCCATTGAAATTAAAAGGACAAATTAAGACATTCTTAACTTGTTCTTTTAATTTCAGTGGGACTACTTCAAGTAAGTTTCCTCAGTATGTCAGCCACTTTCACAAGATGTAGGATAGATGGCTTTTTAGAAAGATTAAACAAATTCATGGAGGAGATGTCTATCAACAGCAATCACCCATGATAACTAAATGTAGCCTCCATATTTAGAGGGAATATCCCTCTGGATATTCAGATGCTGGGACACTCACCTAGGAAGGGATTTTGCCTTCATGCCTTGCATCTAGGCTTCCTGAAAGCATTGGGTTGGCCAGTGTTGGAAACTTGACACTGGACAAGATGGACCTTCTGTCAGTTGCAGCAGGACTCTCATGCTGGATTATATAGCCAGTGTATCCACCACCACCCTTCATTGCAGCTCTTGCTTATTCTCAAGGTTTATACAAACTTCATGGACCTCAGTCTATTCAGGCATGTAAAATTAGTGACCAGATGCTGTAGGTTTACAAAAGCACTATACATACCCAGCTGTGCCGTATAAATCCCAAGCGTTTTTATCATCAAGCTGTGGTTTGTTTGTGGTGTCTCATTTTTCCATCAGCTAGACATTCCTGTACACACTGCCTGTTTATTTGTTGGGGACTGCATATAAATTCCAGTTTATTTATGTATATGTCCTAATCCAGAACATAAACTGCTTCAGCAGAGTTATTGTGCATTGTCAAGGAAGAAACGTCACAGCAAGATGTTTCTTACAATTTACCCCTATTATTCGAACCAGAGCTCTGCTGTGGGCCAGCTGTTCTTAACAGCACAAAGAAACCGATTCCCCAAGTACATAGAAGACAGGGGCCATGGCTCTGAGGTATATCATTTGCTTTGCATGCAGAAAGTCCCAGATTCAGTCCTGGGCATTTCCTGTTAACAGGATCTCTTGTACCAGGAGGGGTTGAAACCTCTGCATGAGACTGCAAAGAAACACAGTTGGTCAGAATTGCCTGTAACAGGAGCAATGGGCTAACTCAGTATAAAAATGTTTCCTCATAAGTTACATAGGAGTACTGGTGTTTCCAACTCTGGGCACTTTCAAAAGTGAACAGGAACAACATACCTATATTTGTATCTGCTATGACCTTTATAGCCTACCCTTCTTCTATAATGACATTCAAGGCACTATGTGGGACAGACTCCCATCCAGGTGCTGACCAGAGGTAGAGCAGCTGAGTTTCAGCCAGCCAGCTGTATTATGTGCCCTCAGTTCATTGACTACTTATATCTCAAACACTAGTTTGAGTGTAATCTTAGACTGAAGTATGCAGTTCCCTCTTAATACTCCTCATAACCCTCAATTTGGCTGTTTTCTAGTTTTATTAATCCAGGATTTTATATATTTTATATATTTCTGTTTTTTATGCATTTTAACCTCCATACAACTTTATGCACCCTCCTTTTAAAAAGCTTTTTATGCTTTTTAAGCATTTTTATGACTGCATAAACTATTTTACAATTTCTCAGGTGTGATTCTGTTTTTACTATTTTTAGCATTTTTAGTCCTTTTAGTATTATTATGTACCATTTTACATGTAATCACTTTTACCTGCTCTCATTTTAACTTGTAATCACTCTTATACTTTATGCTGGTCTGTGACTGTAATAAAGATATGGGACTGGGTCTCACGATCAGTGAGACCCGGTTTTTACCGGTGAGCGGGAAGAGCGGGCTAAGCCTGCTCTCCCCGCTCACAAGCAGGCAGGGAGCCCTGGGCGGCCTGATTGGCTGCCCACACGAAGGCCGGCTCCGTGACGGAGCCGGCAGGGGGTGGGGGGAGCAGGGGCCGCATGGCCCCCAGAAGCCCCAGTATGCCCTGTGCAAGCACGCAGGGCATACTGGGGAGACACCCGAGCCGGGAGGCAGCTTTTTGCCTCCCAGTTGGGGGTCTAATCATGATTAGGCACGGTGCAAAGCCGCATCGCGGCTACTCACAAGCCTAAAAAGCAGGTTTGCTGGAGCGCTCGCTCCGCAAACCTGCTTTTTAGCAGGGGTTCTCGAGTGGGTTACCCGCTCAACAGTGGCGTAGCTAGGGGAGTGGGGGCCCATGTTCATCCCTCCAGAGGTGTATCTAGGGAAAATAGCGCCTAGGGCAAGCATTGAAATGGCGCCCCCTATCCAAACATCTGACACCCATCTTTCAGATAACTTTACCATAATATCAGCTCAAAAATACAAGTCAAGCTCCTTAATCTATTAATATTTTTTTAAAAAATTAGCAGTGGATGTAGCCAGACCAAAAAATGCCAGAAGATGACAAATTTCAGTATGCTGGGGCTCATGAAATACCCAAATACTATGTGGAACTGTACTTGGAAAACTAAACAGAAGTGCCTGTCTAATTCTCTACTATGCATTGTAGCATCACTATTACATAAGTTTTAAAAATAAATGGAGAATTTGACTTTTCCCAGATACTGTGAAAATAATTAAAGGGTATGCAGAGTAAACTGTGTCACTGCCTGGAATATATTCTAGTATTTCAGAAAGACAGTTAAAATGAGAGAAAGAGAGCAAGAAACTCCCAATGGGTCTTAATACTAAGGATTTCACACTGATTCAAAGACAAACTCACCATTAACAGCCATATTTTTAAGACATCACATTTAACTCACTTATCACAAGAAGCAAAGTAAGAGCAAATGAATACAATCCTAGCTCATAAGATTCAGCTCAGTATTCACAAACCCTGATTCTCTGTACATCGTGCCAAACTAAATATGTGTACAGTAACTTATATTAATTTTAAAATTTTTTAATCTGTAGCCCCTTCAGGGGGCTTCCTAAAGGCTGTGGGGGGGTATGTCTGCAAAAGTTCCCCCTCCCCCTGCTGGCCTCTAGAGCCTCGCAGGGACCATTTGAGCATGTGCGGTGGCCATTTTTAAAAATATTTTTTTAAAATGAGGCCTGGCATGGCCTAGGGCCTCACAGAGGCCATTAGAGCATGCATGGTGGCCATTTTGTTTTGGTGGCCTTTTTAAAAAAAAAATGGTGCCCCCCTTCAAGTGGCGCCCGGGGCACGTGCCCTGCCTGCCCCACACTAGATACGCCCCTTGCTGCATTTGTATGTAGTTTTGAATCTTGTTAGTTCAAAATGCTGCAGCCTGATTGAGGTAACTCAGAGATACCATATCATGCCTGTTCTTAAACTGTTGCACTGGCTGCCGGTATGTTTCCAGCCAAAATATAAAGTGCTGGTTATTACCTTTAAAGCCCTGGATGGCTTAGGCCCGAGTTGTCAAAGAGAATGCCTTTCCTTGAAAGATCACCGCCACTCATTAAGATCATCAGGAGGGGTCTGTCTAACTTCAGGTGCCACCAGTTCATTCTCAGTTGTTGCCTTAGGCTGTCGAATGCACTCCCCATTGATGTAAGAGGCTTTGGAGGCTTTCGATGATTTTTAAAATGGGTTTTATGTTAATATTTTAACTGCTTTTATTATCTATCTATCTATCTATCTATCTTCATAATATTTCTATACCGCTTGACATGTGCATCCCCAGGCAGTGTACATACGTTAAAATATAATAAATATAAAAACAGGATAAAAATACAATTATGATATAAAACCAATCAAAATTAATTAAAAGCCTGAGATAGCAGGTGTTTTTGGTTTTTTTAATGTGGAATTTTAAATGGGTTAAATTTTTGATGTAAACCACAGTGAGCTTTTCTGGGATGCATGGTATATAAATGAAATAAATAAATAAATTACATCAAGCTCTGCTGCATATTCCTGGCACACCAGTTTGCAGAGGGGAAGTAGCAATTGGGCTTCCCACATCCTTGTTTGCTGCCATAGTTCTACCCTAAGAGATTCCCCTCCCTTATATGAAAAATTCCTCAAAATATTTCCAAGATTGGGAATGGTCAGAAAATTAGTTCAGAGGGTGTATTTTAGAGTAGTTATTATTTCCATGCTATTTTATTCTCTCCTTAAAGATTGTTAACAAACATTGTGCATGTTGTTATATCTTGCCTCTCCACCATCTTTCAATTAATGGTGAAGGCACTGGAGATTAATTTCAAAAAAACAAAACCTGTCTTCTGGACAATGGAGAGTTGAACAAGGGAAGGTTGAATGGCAGGCACCTGATGGGACAGGTCAACATAAACAGACTTTAGATTTCTTTACTAGCCCCTTTTCATGAGTCAGTGCCCCGGCATCTGCTCCCAAACTGTTCCCAGCCTGTTCAGAAAACTGACCTGCATATAGATTGGTCTTAATGACCAAATGTTTTAGAAATTCATTGCACAGGAACAGCTGAAAGCAGTTGATTGGTTTGAACTTTATTGTGTGCACCTTGATTCCCAAATATGTAGTAAAGGGGAAGGTCAGCTGGGAAACATTTGAGTATTTATTAAATAAAAAGGGGGGATGAGTTTCTATCCACTCCATCCTGCTGTTTCCATTCCAAGATGCAATCGGAATGAAAGAGGCATTTCCTAATCAGAGAATCTCCTAGGAGTACTACACTATTTGTATTCAGACCCCACTCTGGGGTATGTGATTCTCCGGGACCCCCTCTTAGCTCTGAGCCCCCCTCAATAAGTTTTCCCATCTCCCCTATCTGTGACCCTGCTCCCAGTGCTTTTGACAATTAGTATTGATGGTTCTGCATTCCTAGCCAGAGTTGGGGATGCGTGAATAGCAACAAACCATTGTATTCTGCAAATGGTTAGGGATAGAGTCCTTTTCTTATCAGCCATTCCCAGCATATGGTCTGAAGGCACATGATGCAGCAACCTTGCTGAAGCTTAGCTTAACAGCCCTAGATATAAGGTGCCAGGGCTTAGCAACTCCTGGAGATGAGACTTGCCTAGGAATTCTATGAACACTCCCTTGAATTCCATGAAAGAAAAGCAAGATAAATACTGAACATGTCATAAATAAACAAAGAATTACATAGTCCCTTATTATCTTGCTGTTTGTTCCCCTCATTCTGTTGTGCTTGTTTAACAGGTTTATTTATTTCTTTATAGAGCATAAAGCTTGCACATCATCACTTAGTCTGAAGCTGGGGATGATTCAACATCAAACCGCATCTCACTGAAAGTGCCAGAACAGTGATGACTCAAAACTTGCATGACGCTTTGGTATCCAGCACAAAGGTGGACTTGGCCAGTTCACCATCCATTGAAAATGCCAGAATCTGGGTCACATCCTTTGCAGAATCCAAGTTCCAGGATTCACTCTTTCTAACTTCCAAGAAAATGCATGAAGTTCACTGTAGCTCAAGCCACCCAAGCATGACAGCTCTAATAATGATGTTTTAATAGTGTCTACTGTGCTGAAGTTTGTAGGAATCTGATATGTGACACTAGCTAATATGAGCAGCAGCAGCAGCACCCTTTGTATTAATAAACCATTACTTTAATGAGGAATTCAGTTTTACTTTACTGATAAAAGCTAATGGCTTCAAAATGTGACATTATAGTGCCTCTGTTCCTAATTTAAATTGTAGCCAGAATGCAAAAATATACTGTGTTCACCTCTAAAAATTTAGGTAACCAACTAATTAGATAACACTGGTAGTTACTGGTTACTGGTAGTTACTGTTCCAATGCATAGTAGTACATGTTTTCTATAAAGGAAGAAAACTGATCCATATTCTTTGCACTGTGCTCCAGTGGCTACACTTTCAAAATGCATCCTTAACTTGCCTGCACATTTTTGGGTAATGACTATCCTGGATCCGCTTAACAAGATTCACATTGTTGGGAGGAAGGAAAGGGAAATTCAGATGTAGACTTCACCTAGTCTTTAATGAAATCAAGTCCAAAAGAAACTTCATAAACAAATGACAGTGTTTGGAAAATAGGAGAACTCATTTCCCTTGATAGGTTGCGGGGAATTTAACCAATCTGTGTTTAAAATTACTGTCTAGTATATTTAGTGCAAAAGAATCTACTTGGTACCGATTTATAAATAAATAGGTTGGGATTGCTTTCTTTTCCTGCAGCAGTCCCATTATGGTTTATTTTCCTTTTTCTTTCACTACAGAGGTCTCACTGTACACTTAATGCTTAAATTGTGCTTTTGTCCAATTACAACATATTCCAATACTTCAATAATTTAAAAAAGAGCCAGCATTTGCACCTTGTCATTATATTTTGTATTAAAACACATTGCCTCTTTTTGAAAAAATCATTGTTAGTTAAAAGTACTTTTGTAGCAGAGATGAAAAAAATGTGTCGTCCACATTTTGGTACTTGGTAAGTAACCAAAGATATCATTTTTCTTGGCACAAACGTTCATGGTCAAAGTTGCTACTGCTAGTTAATCATAAACTCAAATCAAATTAACAGACTTTTCAGGCCCTGGCTGGTACAAATGTGGGATCCTAAATTAATTGTATATTGGGCGTTTGGACCACCTAAACAGAGAAAATCGATCTACCAGGAAGAGCTGATCTTAATTTGAATGCAAGGAAAGCTTTAAGTACTTGTAATTGTGAAACTCAAATCATGATGTAAATTTAGTTACCTTTTCTCATTATATCTATATATTTAGAGAAAATATTTGCAGCTTGATCTGCAAAAGCAATATAATAAGCAATTCAAACATTATATCACTTCGGTAGTTGGGACATTCTATGGGAGGAGAACTGGTCTTGTGGTAGCAAGCATGAATTGCCCCCTTTGCTAAGCAGGATCCACCCTGGTTTGCATTTGAATGGGGGAACATGTGTGAGTACTGTGAGATATTCCCCTCAGGGGATGGTGCTGCTCTGGGAAGAGCACCTGCATGCTTGCATGAGGTTCCAAGTTCCCTCCCTGTTATCTCCAAGATAGGCTGGAGAGAGGCTTTTGCCTGTAACCTTGGAAAAGCCTCTGTCAGTCTGTGTAGACAATAGTGAGCTAGATCGACTAAAAGTACCTTTAGTGGAGGCTGTGGCATAGGCAGTGAGCCAGTGGCGTAGACATGGGGGGTGGAGGTGGGGGCTCCTCTAAGCCCCCTGCCGGCCTCCCAAATGATAGCCCAAGCCAGCTGCGGCCCAGTTTGTGACCTCCACAAATGCACGGAGCCATTTGCCTCACCAAACCAGGGGGCTTAGAACTGGGCCACACCCAGTTCTTAGAAGCCGGGCCTGTCTGGTTAAAAGTCAGACCGGCATTCCCCTTTGGGGGCCTGAGCTGGCTTGAACTGGGACTGACTGAATTGGGCCAGTTCGATTCAAACCAAATTGCGCCGGCTCACACACCCTTACTGTACATTCCATGTATAGGAGCCCATCTATGTAAGGACTAAATTTGCATGATCCTCCCCTCTCCCACCAATTAAACCTATGAGCCAGCATTGCACAAACTTCCAGAATGCATCAACCAGCTCCTCCCATGTGTCCTGGAACATCTAATGTTATCTCATAAAGATCTATCGGTCATTTATTTCCCAAAAAGACAATAAATAATTCTACTGTTTAGAAAATGTGTAAAGCAGTAAGCACCTTCCAGATGTGGCTGTGAACTGAAGTAGAGAAAATGGTTCTGTTCTAGGAATAGGAAAAACTGTTGACATTTCTTTGAAGTATAATCTCTATTGTTTATTTGGGTGTAATAGTTTCCAGAAGTTAGCTGCATATTTTTAAAATGATGTTTTTTGCATACTTATTGTTTCCTTTAAGATTTGTTAGATCTCATACAGTGCCTGAGCATCATATCTCAGGGCCTGGTAGAAGCTTGTAATATGTGTCTCCATAAAAGGCCTTGTATGTTTTGACAAACTGGAGGATTAATTGCTATCCTCAAGCTCAGTGATCTTCACTATTTTTCAAGCAGGGGCCACTTCAGCAAAAACCTTTAATGTGAGAGCCATTTCCCACTATGCTGACTTTTCCACAGTACTGTACTTTGAGGCTAGGCAGGAGGCTTAAGGCAAGATGAGGTGGGTGGCTCGAGCTGAGACAAGGCTCAAGGCAAGGCAGGAGGTGAGGCAAGGCAAGGCTAGAGGTAGGAGGGGGGAGGCTAGGCTGGAGGTGAGGTGGTGGGAGGCTGGAGGCAGTGCTGGAGACAAGGCAGAAGGTTTGAGGCAAGGTGAGGTGGGAGGCCAGACAGGAGGCTCATGACAAGGTAGTGGCTTCAAAGGGAGGTGATGAGGGAGGCTGAAGGCAAGTCTGGAGACAAGGCTGGAGGTGAAACAAAGCTGGAGGTGAGGCAAGGTGAGGCAGGAGTCCCTAGGTGATGCGGGAGCCCTGAGGTGAGGCTGGAGGTGATGTGGAGGGAAGCTCGAAATGAAGTGAGAGCTGGAGGTGATGTGAGGTTGGAGAGAATGCAAAGCAAGGCAGGAGACTGAAGGTGAGGTGGGAGCTAAGATGGGAGGCTGGAGGAGAGTCAGGAGTCTCAAGGCGAGGTGGGAGCCTGGAGGTGAGGCAAAGTGGGAGGCTGGAGGGAAGGCAAGGTTGGAGGTGAGGCAGACTATGCTAGAGGCAGGAGGCTGGAGGCAAGATGAGTCGGGAGGCTGGAGGCGAGACTGGAGGCGAGTCAAGAGAGAAGGCTTGAGGTGAGGCACGAAAAGGCAAGGTGGGAGGCACTTGGCGAGATAAGGTTGAAAGCTGGAGGTGAGGCAAGGCATGAGGTAAGACTGGAGGTCCCTCACCTCCAGAGAGGTGGGAGGCTCGAGGCAAGGCAAGATCAGGCTGGAGGTGAAGCAAAGCTAGGATGAAGGAAAGGCAAGGCTGGAGGTGAGGCAGGAGCCTCAAGGTTCTAAAAGAACAAAGTGAGGAAGCCAGGCAAACCTCACTGGGGAAGCTTTGTTTTATTGCACTCCATAAATGAGATGCAACCACTGAAACAGCCCTTTCCCTAGTAGCCACCCACCTTACCTCGTTAGGCAGGGGCACCTGGAGGAGGGCCTCCAAAGAAGATCTTAAGTTCTGCATTGGGGCATATGGGGCAAGGTGCTCTCTAGGGTAACCTGGTCCCAAGCCATTTAGGGCTTAAAGGGTTAAAAGCAGCACTTTGAATTTGGCCTGGAAATGGACTGGGAGCCAGTGCAGGTGATGAAGCTCTGGCATGATGTGCTCAAAACATCCAATCCCAGTTATTAACCTAGCAGCCCTATTTTGTACCAGCTGTAGTTTCCGGACCATTTTCAAAGGCAGCCCCACATACAACACATTCCAATAATCTAAACAAGAGGTTACCAGAGCATGAATAACTGTAGCCAAGCTATCTCTGACTAGGTAAGGTCATAGTTTGCATATCACCTGAAGCTGATAAAATGCGTTCCGAGCCATAGATTGGAAAGGTACGAATCTACTTTTCATATCCAGAGATGAATGTTTGGGGCAGTGTACAAATTTGATAAATAAATAAAAATAAAATAAATACCTTTCCAACCCCAACATATGGGGCATAACACAGGTTGTGCTCCTTTTGCGCAAGTTCCAGACTTGTGGAGGGGTGTTGAGGGATTTGGAGAAAATCACTAACACTACTAATGGACAGTCATCATCATATAGATTATGTAAGATTTTGAAATGTTTTTAGTCTAATGTTTTTCCAGTCTTAATCTCTGGAAACAGAGAGTAGGTATAAATGGAGAGTTTTCACAATGGAGGGAAGTAAGAAATGTACTTACTGTACTGGGACCAGTGCTTTTTAATTTATTCATAAATGCCCCTCCTAGAGCCTCGTGCTGTGCGGGGGGGGGTGTTGTCCCAGCTCCGCGTCAGCACAAGCCTCAGCACGAGCTCTGGAAGGCACCCGGTTGGCCAGGGCCTCAGCTGGGGGCGAGGTTACTAGCACAGCTACTGCAGCTCCCCGCCCCATTCTTCATTCAGGGCCAAGATTTTGCCCGAGAACACAGCTCGCCAGTGCGGCTCTGTTCCGGTCCGGCCTGAGTGGCGGGTGCTGGGTGCTTCAGCGGCGGCAGGACCATTGTGGGGAGTCGGCAGCAAATGGCAGCATCACTCTCAGGCATTTTTGTGGCGGCAGCGGCAACAGAGGTGGCTCATTGTGGGGATCGGCAGCGCTTGCAGCGGTGATATCGGCGCAGCCCGCGGTGCAGCCCGGTTTGGAGGTTTGGTTTGGAGGCTTCAGCCTGGTGGGGGGCAGCACTGCTTGGGGTCCTCACCCCTGGTGGGGCACGAAGGGATCTAAGTGGACTCTCCCCCCTTCATTTTGGGGCCTCTGGGCCTCTGGTGGTTACCTCCCCTGAGGGGTGGCTGGGTGTTTGTTCTTGCTTGCTATCGTTTGGGCCTCCATCCCTTTTAAGGGGGTTTGTGGTGGGGCCTGGGTAGCTTGGTGGTTGGGCGGTTCAGCAGGGTCATGCCTCCTAAGAAAGCTAAGGGAAAATCCAGGGGACAGCCTGTTCAGCCCCCGCAGCGGCCTGTTCCCCAGCCATCCTCTTGAGGAGGATGTTGATATGGCACAGATTAGGGGCCTCATCCAGCATATGGAGGCACTAGAAAGGGCATGGAAAGTTCCTTCAGATAAGGGGGCCGGTCCATCTGAGATTCCAGCTCAGCCTGGGAAATGCACCAGCGGGGCAGCCAAGGGACAAATGTTAAAATCCCTATCTGATAGGCTGGCATCACTAGAAGGTGTGGCTGTGGCTGCCATGGTGCCTGTCCATGAGGACCCTGCGCATCCAGAACCTGGTGGGCCTTTGGTTCCATTGACACCTGGAGTTCATGCCCTTGGCGTGCCTGAAGGACCTGATCCGAATGGAGGACAAGGAGCAACACCACTGGTACCAGGTGATCACACCACAACATTACTTCAAGAAGGTACCAGCCCATGGCCTGCATATCCCTGGCCAATAACTTCTTTTGGGGGTTGGGGCTTGAGTCCACTTTGGGCTCTGTCTATTCAGACATGGCCTAGTGGTGCTCTCCCGGGAACCTGGCTTGGTACAAAAGGGGTGGCCGGACAGGCTTGGGGGGGTTCTATGGCTTCTGGTCAGCCTGCTGTGGTAAGTTCTCCCTCAGATGCAGGTTTCTAACCAATGGGGATAGTACCGTCACCCCAATATTCTCCATATGGGGGTTTGGAGCAACTCTGCCCCCTTCAAATCTTCCCCTTCAGGAGTCCTGCCTCCTTATAGTGTCCCCCTCCCAAAATGTTGAGGGGAAGTGGTCTGATAGTGGGCCCCTGCTGTCAAGGCCCGTGGGTCCATCTGTGCAGGCCACCAGTGGCCAGCAGTGGGTTCAACCCCACCTGGTCTGCTGGGAGTTTAATAATGGAGGAACCCCTGCAGGTTTAGACATGCTTGTGGGCTGTGTGGGGCTAGACACCCCATTCCACTTGCCCTCGGGCAAAGGAGTGGAGCGCCAATGCAGAGAGCTGGGAAGGCGGCGGTAGAAAGGGGAATCCTCTCCCCCTCCTGCAGGAAAATGGTCCCAGCCCGGTTAGTCTGGGGATTTTAGTATCATGGTTGCAGGATTACCCAGATAGGGGGGTGGCTGTTTTTCTGGCCAAGGGTTTTCTGATTCCTTCCGATTCTAAGCAGGTTGCCTTTATGACGCAGAACTCATGCCAACTCCATAGTTGGCATGGAGGCTGTCGTGGAGTGTAAGATAGGTAAGGAGGTTGCAGCCGGAAGAGTTTTGGGCCCCTTTGATTAACCCCCTTTTTCCAACTTGAGGGTATCTCCTTTAGGGGTGGTTTCTAAGAAGGCCCAGGGGAGTTCCGCCTCATTCACCACCTCTCTTACCCTCAGGAAGACTTGGTTAATGATGGTATACCCGATAGTTTGTGTTTTGTGCGCTACACTTCTTTCGATGAGGCGGTGGGGGTGGTTCGCACTTGTGGTATGGGGGCCCTTTTGGAGAAATGCAACATTGAGTCTGTGTTTCATCTTCTGCCGGTGCATCCGGCTGACTTCAACCTCCTGGGTTTTTCTTTTCAGGGTAAGTTTTATTTTGATAGGGCCCTCCTGATGGGGTACTCAGTGTCCTGTGCGGCCTTTGAGTCTTTTAGTACATTTTTTAGAGTGGGCACTGAGGAAGCAGGTGGTTATTCAGTCTACGGTGCTCTCTCTCTGTGATTTTATTTTTATAGGGCGGGCGGCATCTTTTGAATGCCAGCATCTGTTGAATTGCTTCACGCAATTGACTCAGGAGTTGGGGGTCCCTTTAGCACGGGATATGACTGAGGGCACCGCCACTTGGCTATCCTTTCTGGGGATTGAGTTGGATACCGTAGCCGGCTGTTCCCGCTTACCCCAGGATAAGCTTCAGGTGCTGCTGGGACTGCTTAGAACTATGGAGCAGGCGTGTAAGGCTATGCTCCGGGAGTTACAAGTTGTGGTTGGGCACCGTAACTTTGCTTGTAGGGTGGTGGCCCCAGGTCGCGCCTTTTTGAGACATCTGTGCGATCTGATGGCTGGGCTTTGATCTCCCTATCATAGGGTTCACATCACCCTGGGTGTTCGTGAGGATTTGGCATTTTGGGAAGGTTTCTTAGCGGGTTTTAAGGGGTTTTCATTTTGGAGGAGAGAGCAGCTCTTGGAGGCAGACCTCCAAGTGCACTCGGATGCTGCAGGGGGTATATCCAGTATGGCTGTTCTTATGTTTTTATGTTCTCTGCTTTCTCGGTTATCATTGTATTATTGAAAAAATGTTTTTTAAGTCCTTTTAATGGGACAGAGTGGTGGGATATGAACGGTTTAAAAACTAAGCCATATGTATGTTTATTAATCACTGAATGTATAGTTAGCATTAAGAATCAGAACCTAAATTCTGTTAGTGATTCCCCTTTTATTAGCAAGCAACCTCTTTTTTTCCTGCAAAATTTTGGATGCTAAGCCAGGTGCCTCCTCTTAATGAATGATATTGCCTTAGACAGGCAGGTCTTTTAGTTTCAACTCTGCAGTAGGTAAGCCACAGTAAGAAAACTTTGACATTATTTTAATAATTATTATAATTACAAATAACTATTAAACTAGTGGCTTTTTAAAAAAACTCAAGTCATATAAAAGTTTAACACAAAAATCATTGTCAGTGAACTAAGTGGCTACAAAAGGGTTGACACTGAAAAATGAAAATTATTTTGAAAGAGAAATTAACATTTTAATAAATATATAAATATATACACACAGACTTGCATAGGCTCATAGCATTTCATCTTGATTTATAAAGCATACTGCAGGAGAATACAATTTAATTTGATTTCATATGTTGTTGCTATACTCCAGGAAGCAATTTTTTCCTCCTACTAAAACAAATACACTTGAGAGAACAAATTTCTCATTCAAATGAATCAATAGCTTGTACTTTAAGAATGTGCCGCCTTCCTAATAATGTATTTGTAAACGAAATTGTTATATGCACCCAGAAAAGCCCAAAAGGATCTTAATTACTTTTAAAGACATCATTTAAGCATGGCCACTAATTATAAATGACTTGTTGAATTTTAAGAGGCAGGTTCATCAAAGTTAGCACGAAGACTATAGGAACTCAAAGCACAGTTTGGGGAAGTGAAGGGCAAAGGGACTATTTGAATGCTGTTTTCATTCTAGTAGGTCTGGGTGGCTTACATGGCTCATTCTCTCTCTTCCTCCAATTGTTTCCTCCCCCATCCCACCCTGTGCATTGGGCTGAGATAGAGAGGGTGATGGGCTAAGGGCACCCAATAAACTTCATGGCTGCTGAATGGAGATCTGACCCCAGATCGTCCAGAGAGGGTGTTATCTACAAATCCATCAATATGCAGATGGCACCCAACTCAATGGTAGAGCATTTGCTTTGCATGCAGGAGATCCCAGGTTCAAATTTTGCATCTCCACATAAGGCTGAGAAAAACTCCTGCCTGCAACCTTGGAGAAGCCACTGCCAGTCAGTGCAGCCAATCCTGAGCTAGATGGCCCAACGGTCTGACTCAGTGTAAGTCAGCTTCCTATGTTCCTATGTTCACTGTGTCAGCAGATCCCAGGGAGGTGGAAATTAGCTGAGTTTTGGAAGCTGTGACTTGTGGAGATGAAAGCTGAAACTTAATGCAGACCATATGGAAGTGATGATGGTTGGCTCTGAGTGAAGCCTCCCCCCCACCCCCGCTTTCTCTCTCTGAAGGAGCAGGTTCACAGCTTGTGGGTCCTCCTGCATCTTGCTCCACTCCTTAGAGAATCAGCCAGGCATGCCTTTGCACAGCTTCGACTGGTGCACCATCCACACTCCTTCCTCGAGAAGGCTGATCTGGCCTCTGTCACTCATTCCTTAATCATATTGTATTTGGATCCTTTGAATATTTAATTATACTGCATTTGGTGCTCTATGTGAGGATGCCCTTGAGAAGTGTATGGAAACTATAAATGGTGCAGAATACAGCAGTCAAACTTATCCGGAGCTGCCCCCAGTGCACATATTGCACCATCTTGAAGACTCTGAACTGGTTGTCAATCTGTTTCCGGGTACAATTCATGCTGCTGGTTATTACCTTTAAAGTCCGAAGCTTGGGCCCCAGATACCTTAAGGACCACCCATCTAACTAAGTCAGCCATTAAACAGGGCTTTCTCCGTGATTGCCCCCCAGGCTTTGGAACTCACTCTCAGATGAGAGCCACATGGCTCATTCACTCATTCATTGAGAAGAGACTGAAGACTATCCTTTTTATTCACACCCATAGCCAATGAGTACCTGTTCTCTGATTTATGTTTAGTTTTGTTTTGTGTTTGTTGATTTTTATTACATTTTAAACAAAATTTTATTATTGCTGAATTATTTACCACCCTTGGGCCTCAGGATGAAGGGATATATACAGTGTGTGTGTGTGTGTATATATATATACAAAAAAACAAATTAAATGTTACCATAGAATCATAGAGTTGGAGGGGCTTGCAATTCATTTAGTCCTGATTGATACAGGAAATCCAGAGCTAGAGCATCTGCTCATTAGTACCTCCAACACAATTCTGCCAATATTATTTCATGTTTTTCTTGTATTAGCAATTGCTCTACTACATCACACTACCACCCAATTTTCTCACCACTGTTTTTGCCAGTCTCTGCTCCACAATAGAGACAATGGAGTTATTCACATGAGTGGATGGGCGGGGGAACAGGAGGGTGGGTGGGGGGACAGCTTTGCAGTCCTTACTTTTCCCCCAGATGAACAAATGATCCCTGCTGGAAGCACTGACCGCAGTCCTATATGACCCGATCTCTGGAGGCCGGGATGACACGTGGGGATACCTGGAGGCACGTGTCATCCCGGCCTCCAGGTATCCCACAATGCACCACATGCCAAGCATGGTGCATTGGAGGATTCTCCTGGGGAATGGGCTCTCTAGACACCCATCTCTGTGTCAGTGTGGGTTGCAAGCAACCGACACTGACACACAATCTCGGAGCCTGGGTTAATAGAGCGCTCACTCCGTTAACCTGGCTAAAAGCCAGTCTTGAAAGCTAGGTTATGCGCCGTGGCAGTGCCACGTGGATCCCAGCAGTTCTCACGGGCAACCAAGCCCAGGCTTGGCTGATTTAGCCGGGGCTTGACTGCTCATGAGGATAGCCTTAATGCCTTCTATTTCAGGTGCCTCAAACACATTGATAAATAAACCATTCAGATTACTGTATCCCAAGAGCTATGCTAATAAGAACATAAGAACAGCCCTGCTGGATCAGGCCCAAGGCCCATCTAGCCCAGCATCCTGTTTCACACAGTGGCCCACCAGATGCTGCTGGAAGCCACAGGCAGGAGTTGAGGGCATGCCCTCTCTCCTGCTGTTACTCCCCTGCAACTGGTATAGCAGGATTTTGCATATCCCAGACAGCATACACAAACTTCCATGGAGCAATGTAGGTCTTCTATTGGATGATATTATAGAACAAAATCAGCTAATTTCAGCTTAACTGGTTTATGGGTTGGGCAGTATTTTATTGTCAGACATACCACAGAAGAAAAGCAACAGTACACTAGCCACAACAAATGATGGGACATGACAGCCATTGTACAGAGGATTAAAAAAAAAATCAAACCAGGGTTTAGGAAATATCTTTAGTTTTTAGGGTTAGGATGCATGGGCAAACAATGCTTCTTGTTCTTTAAGAACAAAATTATTCAAATGATGCTCCTTGAACAGTTACTCTAGGTAGCTATTCAAAATCAGCACTGGTATTCATGTGTTTTCCATCAAGGAAGTCTGTGGTTACCTTCGGTTTTTTTGCTGAACTGGAAAAACATAGCTAATATGGTGTGATCTGGAGAAAGCTTTGATGCAAGAGCTTTACAAATAAACCTCCAGATGCCATATGGTTTACATCCATCTCTCAATTTATTTCCTATAAATGTCTATTGAATATTCCATTGAACCAACACATGTGAAACTAGAGCTGGAAAAAGAAAGCAAGGTACTGAAATGCTTTGTGGCAGCATGCGATTATCGTATTTCTTTTCCAATATTGCTACCAGCCTTAAACACATGGTAAATTAGTCAAATGCCAGAGTTCTCCAGAGTCAGAGGGGGAAATAAAGAAACAATATTTTAAGCCTTTCAAAAACAAACATCCCCATCTTTCACATGTTGCAGTGTAACTTGCACCACTGGCATTGGCCCCCTTCTCTGCTGTCGCGCGGCCTCGTATGTTCCGTTTCTGCCATTAGAAAATTAAGAGTTCTGGAGAACTCATTTATGGCAAGCTGAATGCTATTAAAACATCATAAAGAAAAAACAAATATTAGAATGGGAGAGGCTCATAGGTATATTTTTCGCTTGATTGACTATTAGCTTATATCATCGTTTCTTGCCTTTCTTTAGTTTCAGTTCTCCATCCAACTGACTGTAAACATATCAGTGGGATTTAGTCAATGCTTCTTTCTTCTGAGAATCTCAGTTATCCAAATAGAAGTTCCTTTACAAGTGGGCCTTCTGAAAGACCATCTGAAGGTTTGATCCCATGTTTAAAGTTTAAATGACATTTTCCCCATACATCTGTCTTTTTTTTCACTCCACCCCAATTCTTTAGGCACAAGCTGTTGCTATGTGCATGCGAAGTGAAAGTAAAGCAATATCCAAGAGGGAAAATATTGCATGGTCATACCAAGAGAAAGCCTCAAGAATATGACATTTTTTTGGCTTACCTTTATGCCAGTCCATCAGTTTCCTATAACATGCATTCTCCTTGTGGAATTTCGTCTTTCTGTGCACGGCCATTCACACCCAACAGCCTTTGTAGCTGATGCTCTGATTGTCTCCATTTCAAATTGTGATGTATCTGACATTCTGATTTGACACATAAGATAGCAGAGCTATCTAGCTGCAAATCTAAAAACTGGAATTTGGATGGTTTTAGTCAGGCCCCAGCCTTACCATGAAGCAGAGTGAAATAGGCTGCCATCAACTGCGGGCCATCTCTCAGGACGACCCAGAGGCCCACCCAGCATCTGCCCCATGGATGGCCTGCAGAGGAAGGAAGGCAAAATGACACCATGCTTTTTAACCTTTCTCTTTTTAATAGCAAAGGAAAAAAGGGGGTGTGATTTTGAAGTGTAGGGGAAAATAAAAAGGAGAGAAGGTACCATTTGGTCCTGTTTCAGGCAGCAAAATGTCATGGGCTGGCATTGCTTTCAGTCCTACCCTTTGACCTCTCAAGGGACTATATTGACTCCAGTTTACCGTCCACACTCTAAACTGTCACCATTATGTCAGTTTCAGTCCTGCTCTGGAATAGCAGCCAGCAAGTTTTCAAAGTACATGGCAGGCAGTGTTCTAGAGCCAACTGGATTATGCCAAAGAAGGAGGGATGGTGAGAGTAGGCAAGGCTGAAAGTGGAAAGGTCTGTATAACATTGGTGACAAGAAAGAAAGGAGAAGGCAGTGTCTTTTGTACTACAAAAGGCTGCCGCCTTTTATAATGCTGAATAATATTGCAGCTTTGTGAGGAGAGAACTGTAGTGTATAAATTGTAGTGTATAACAGCTTGGGCCCTAGGTATTTAAGAGAACGTCTTCTTCGTCATGAACCCCACCGCCCACTGAGATCATCAGGAGAGGTCCGTCTGCAGTTGCCACTGGCTCGTCTGGTGGCTATTCAGGGACGGGCCTTCTCTGTTGCTGCCCCAAGGCTTTGGAATGCACTCCCTAGTGAAATAAGAGCCTCCCCATCTCTGACAGCTTTTTAAAAGTCTTTAAAGACACATCTGTTCACCTAGGCTTTTAATTAATATTGCTTTAGTTGTTTTAATCTTGTTTTAGAATATTGTTTTACAATTTTTAAATTGTTGTTTTAAATTTCTTGTTTGTGTTTTTAACTAATGTTTTATTTTCTGGTATTATTTTGTTGTAAACCACCCAGAGACATGAGTTTTGGGTGGTATAAAAATATGTTATATAAATAAAATAAAATAATAATAAATAAAAATGTACCATTTGATGAACAAGTCACCTTTTCCTGAATTGCTGAATAAGGACCCTTTTCTTTGAATGAAGATTCTTAACCTCCAAAACAAGATTAATAAACCCTAAAGTCATAATAAACCACCATGATTACAATTGACATCTAGCAAAACAAATAGCAAAGCGCTTCGCCCCATAATCAATGCAATAAAGCAAATAACTCACAGCTGGTATGGTAACCTGTGTTATTGGACCTTTTTATAGGAGTGAAATTAACTTTTGGTCCAAAGCCACAAGGGCCTTTAGAAAAGTGATCTTTCTGTTTTCTGTCTTCAACAGTTGGCTTAAATAAAATTATTTCTCCTAACCCTAAACAAAGCAGGGAAAATATCCAAATGTGGGTATTTTCAGTATGTTTAGGGTAAAATTTCAGTTGCTTTGCAGAAATATTCAATACAGGAATAAACTGGAGGACTCCTGAGTATATGACAGGCCATCTTGGATTTGTAATTCAGATAGACAAAGGGAGGGAAGCAATAGAACATGGAAAAGCAGATATATTTCTGATCCAATGATACTCTTCTACATGTGACAAGGCTTCTGAAGGCGTAAAACAGCACCCCTGTTGAGGGGTGAGCTAAATTTGAACTGGGGGCCAAGCTTACAGCTCATGTTCTTTATCACCATATAATACCAGCTCTACTTGACTAACAAGCAGAATGCAGCCGGTTCAAATCCCCACTGGTACTATATTGGGCAGCAACAATATAGGAAGATGCGGAAAGGCATCATCTCATACTACACAGTAGGAGGCAATGATAAACCCCTCCTGTATTCTACCAGAGACAACCACAGGGCTCTGTGGTCACCAGGAGTTGAAATCAACTTGACGGCACACTTTACCATACCTCAGTCCTTGGTGGGCTGAGGTAAGGATCCCTGGATACTATGACCCTGACAGTGTCCAGCTACCATATTGCATTTTCTTTGGAAGGGTATCATGAAAGCCAGAAATCTTTCACGCTACCTGCCACATGCATCACTCTTCTAAGCAATATGCCAAGGCAAGATTATTTGTTTGTTTGTTTGTTTTTCTGTACCACCCCTCCAAAAATAGCTCAGATTAAACATTATACTAAGCATAAAATGAGAATATCCCAACAGAAGTGGGGACCATGGTAGCGCAAGTAAAAGAGAGTACCTCTATGAGAAAAGCAGATCTACCTGTTCCCTATGATGGAGTCATTTCCCACCACTCAGAATATGAGCCATTATCACATGACAAGGGAATTCCAGACGGCCTCCTAGAAGTGAAGGCGGGAGTAGTGCTTTGATATGTTGATCACTGGTTCAGTAATGCCAGGAGGAGTTAGCAGGATAAGGTAAGAGCATGCATTGAGCTAGCAAATCTTGGAAGCCAAATGTTAGCTTGTAAATATGTCAATACCATCAGAGGAAGAATGAGTAAAGTATGAGGAGTAAGATAGTTGGCCAGTTCTTAAACGCATAACTTCTCCCAGACCCACTTACTTTACTTATTTATTCTAGAGTGAGCTCACTGGCTTTACTAGAATTATATTGAAACCTACAAATTCATCGAAGTGAGTTGTGCGAATGTCACCTTGTACACTGACAAAATCTGGAGTAGTGAAGCTCAAGATCATTGACCTAACATATGGTTAAACGTTTCTTTTCATCAGTTGTGAAGCTCCTGACTGAAAAACATCATCACAGCAGCCAAGGGTTTCAAATACTTTAGTTACTGGTTATGTAAAATAGCAGATGTAAAGGCTATTCACACAAGCAGCCTAACCTGGGCTAGGGCAGCCCAACCAGGGTTAAGCTGCTCATGTGCAGCGCTGGGATCAGCGATGATCCTGGCACTGCCACCCTACCTAACCCTACTTTTTACCCCGGCCGTTAGACAGGGTTAAGGGCACAAATGCAAATGACCCCTTAACCCGGGTGCCAGGGTCATGTATATGCTTGAGCCTCACACAGCCTGAGCATACACAGAATTGGGCACCTAGAGCACCAGACTCCCGAGCGAATCCCTCAATGCACTGTGTTTGACATGTGGCAAGTCCCAGCCTCCAGTAATCCATGCTGCATGGAGCAGCACAGATCATGTGGGCATGTGGTGGTGCACCGAAGATGTGGCAGAGGATCATCTGGGGGGAAGGTAGGTGAAACCCTGCTGTCTCCCTCTCCTGCCTGCCCACACTCCCCACCTCCCAGTCTGAATAGCTTCATAGTTTAAAGATAAAGTGAATCCCATAAGTGGGGGTGGGGATGCACTAAAATAAGATAACTAGATTCTTTTCTCTATGCATCACCTCTTCAACCCCAAAGGGGTTGTGGTGGGAAGTCCTGTAATTAACACAGCAAACTTTGTTGTCTTAAACAGGAACAATATTGAGGTGCATTTTCAAAAAAAATAAAATGCTGATTTTGTTTATTCTTAACCTTAAACTGATGATTCAGTATACAGTATTCCTCGTTACTTCTTTGTAATATTTATTGTGAAATAGGAAGTGGCAAAATATAAACAATTTCTTTGAGGTACATCTTTCTACCAGGAATTGGATTAGCATTCTGCAAAAGGGCTCAGACATGTTGGTAGCCATAAGAACATAAGAAACACTTGCTGGATCAGGCTCAAGGCCTATCTAGTCCAGCATCCTGTTTCACACAGTGGCTGACCTGATGCCTCTGGGGAGCTCAAAGCAGGAGATGACGGCATGTCCCCTCTCCTGCTGTTGCTTCCCTGCAACTGGTATTCAGAAGCATTCCAGAACCATCTGGAGGTCGAAGCATCCAGAGATAGCCTAGAACCATCTGCTGCTGCTGCTACTGCTATGGATAGACCTGTCCTCCATGAATTTGTCTAAGCCCCTTTTAAAAGCCATCCAAACTAGTGGCCATCACCACATCCAGTAGCAGAGAATTCCATAGATTAATTAAGTGATGTGTGACAAAGTACTTCCTTTTGTCGATCCTATATTTCCTTGGGATCAGGTTCATGGGATGACCCCTGGCTCTGTTGTCATGAGAGAGGGAATAGAATTTCTCCCTATCTACTCTTTCTATAGCATGCATAATTTTGTAAACCTTTATCATCTCTCCCCTTATTCTCCTTTATTCTAAACTAAAAAGCCCCAAATAGCCCCAAATTGTAATCTTAGCTTGTGCAGACATTCTGTGTTATAATCTGGGGCTTTCAGCAGACAGTGGCCCCAACAGGGCAGCTTCATAATGAGACAAAATGAGACATTTGCCTCTGGTCAGGGCTGGTGCTACCATTAGGCCAACTAGGCAACCGCCTAGGGCACACACCTAGGGCGAATAATGACTCCAAATAATGAGTAGAAATATTAGGGGGGAAACAGTTCATTGTTTTCAACACTAATAATACTGTTAAACTTAATTTATAAATTATAAAGAAAAAATCTACTGAAGATGTACTTAAGGCCTGCAAGAATTTGGAAAAATCATTGCTATATAATGGAAACAAAGATATTGATGCTGAAGATCTGTGTTGTGAACTTATAGCAATAGCTCGAAGACTTCCAAAGTCTATGCCACCACAAGGGGTACTTCTCTTCATATGACAACAAAAACTCCTGGATAATGTGCCTAATGTTTCCGTTGCTCTAAGGATCCTTCTCACACTTCCAATATCAGTGGCAAGGGGTGAACGTAGTTTCTCAAAGCTCAAACTTATAAAAACTTACATATGCTCAACAACGTTGCGAAAGAGTCACTAGTTAGCAGCTATATCAATTGAACATGAACAGGCATCAACACTTGATCTGATTGAATGGGTGACAAAATTGGCAAAGGAAAAGGCACGCAAAGTGAGATTTTGATGTGGTGTTGAGGGTTGTGTTGCCCTTGGGTCTGGCACCAGCCCTGACTCTGGTGGTGGTTTTTCAGGGGGCAGGAGGGTAACAAGTGCCCACTGCAGTTGCCTCACCTGCTCCTGCTCACCTCCTCTTCTCCTCTGCCTCAGCTGCCCCTCCCTGCCCATCATGCTTGGTTTAGCAGCAGCATAAGAAAAAGAACTCCTTTCTTCTCCTTTGTCAATGGAGCAGCAGAGGAAGTGAGGATGCAAAAAGAGGACAGTTGTAGGCTACATTGTCCCAAGATGCTCTGGTTCACCATTCCATTCTCCTCCATGCTTTTCTTGCTAGGTGACATTTCCTCCTCAGTGTTGGAACAGAAGAAGAAATGTAGAGGATTGGGGTGGTCTAGAGAATTTTGGAAGACTCTCTAGCCCAGCGCTTTCCTCTCCTCCACATTTCCTCTTCCACGCTGTTGCCAGGGTAGAGAACAAAACTGCTCTTCATGTACCATGGCTGAGCCTGGTTGTAACAGGCAGGGTCGGCAGGTCAGCCAGTGGCCATGGCAGAAGAGAAAGAAAGCAGCAAGGAGATAGGTAAGGCAGCAAGAGTGGCAAGCAGGAGGATAGGATAGTATTTGGTGGCCCACTTTAGACACCCAGAGGTCTTCAGCCAGGCCTGGGCCCCAAGCAGACCATCTCTAGTTGGCAAGTAAAAGACAGTTGCAACACAATGCAAAAATAGCAGAGAAACACAGTATGGACACTTTCTCCCATCACACCCATGGTCCTTTGCACAGCCACACCATTTAATGAACCCACCCACCCCCTTTGGTGGATGTGTGCTTCACTTTCTGCAAAGGTAATATTGAAATAGTCATATAGCCATAGGTTGTTGTTTTTTTCAAGGACAGAGAAGCAAAGAGCTGGCTTATCTTTCACAACCCACCCCGTCTTTCCAACCATTAGCTGGGGACAAAATATTGCCCTATGGGTGCTACACTGAGCATGCTGGAGTATCATCATAAGGATAAAATGTGTTAGGTACATGCTTTGTTTGATTATCCATGCAAGTCTAAAATCTTGTGTGCTCTTTGCCACTGCAACAGACTTCATAGAAAATTTATGTGACTAGACAGAGCAATGGTCAACTGCCTTAAACCCAACTTCTTCCAGTTTACCATTTCGTGGATCTGGCTGTGCATAACATTTCTATTGCCTTTCTCTTCTTTTGTTTTTGGTACATTTTAATGTTCAGGACATGTGTTTGCCCCATATTAAAGGGACCTAAGTAATAGTTACATTGTTTAGAAATACTATTTTGCTCATTCCTGTGGAATAATACACTGCTCAGGCAGCTATTTATATACAGATACTTAATATCACTACTGTAGGTGTTCTTACAAGTTCACAGCTGCTTGGCACATGACTGTAAAAGTGGTAATTCTAAAAGCATAGTTCCAAGGGCTGATATACTTACTTGGTAGTCTGAACCTTGGGCCAAAGCGGTTCTGAGCAAATCCAGTCACACTGGAGTTACCAAACAATGGTCAGTAAGCCTAATATTCCATTTTTGGCACTGGCCAATTCTGAACCAAACCCTGAAACTTCCTCAGCACAATGAAAAAAATAATGCAACAGAGAATGCCAAGAATATGTACAAAGAAGCCTTCTGCACATGGCATAAAGGTGTCACTGAATTTATATTGGATCAGAATCCAAAAATAATAATTTGGAGAATTCAAAAAGCTCACCCCTAAATGAGAGTTGCATTCTTTAAACTCCCCAGATTATTTTCTGCTCAAAGAAGTTATGTTCAAACTCTCCTACCCTTAACTTTGGGGAGGCAAGCAGCAGCAGCAGCAGATTGTCTTACTTGCATAATTTAAAAGAGATGGCAGAAGATTTAAAAACCCACACAACTTTGCTTTGTCCAAGAAAGTTGGAGTATTCTTGAGACCAATCATTTTTTCAAGGGCTGCAGCTATTCCTTGCAGCTGTCCTTGGGAGAACAACTAATCCCAAAAACCACTGGGCCTTCCCAGAAGAAACTTTTTTTCTAAAGCCTATGCCATGTCCTTTAAAACAAGTAAGAAAATCTGCCATTACTCATGCTTGCTCACAACCCAGTAAGAAAAGGGTATGCAGGAATCTATGTTTGAAGGGTGTAGGATGTTTGGTGGTAATTTCCAAAATGACTCAAAGAGGCTGGTCATGAGAAATGGGGGGGGGGGTTGTCCTCGCAGATCCCTCTGCTCCTCGCCTGCCTAACCCTCTTAACTAACTTAGCTGAGGCTAAGGGTGCACTCGCACACTTACCCTGGCTACCGGCTATCGTGTGTCTCCCTGGGCTGAATTCAGCCTGAGGAGACACAGACAGGTGCATAGAGTGCCCATCTGATGGGGGAACCCACAATGCAATTGTGGCCCGGAGGCTGGAATAACAAATTTATTTATTTATTTATTTAATTTATACTCCGCCCCAACTTACAACTCTGGGTGGCTAACAACAATTAAAACACATATAAAAGTTAAAACAATTCAACATAAAACACATATAAAAGTTAAAACAATACAATAATTTAAAAACCATAAAATTAACAAACAGTTTTTTTAAATTAAAAACCAGAGAAGGCTTGGGTTAAAAAATGGGTTTTCAAATGTTTTTTTAAAAATAGCCAGAGATGAGGAGGATCATAACTCAGCAGGGAGCACATTCCACAATCTCAGGGCAGCAGCCGAGAAGGCCCGTCTCTGTGTGACCACCAAACGAGTTGGCGGTAACTGGAGACGGACCTCCTCAGATGACCTCAATGGGCAGTGGGATCCGTAGCAAAGAAGACACTCTCTTAAATACCCAGGACCGAAGCCGTTTAGGGCTTTATAAGTTATAACTAGCACTTTGTATTTTGCCCGGAAACCTATCGGCAGCCAATGTAACTCCATCAGCAAAGGATTAATGTGGTCTCTCCGAGATGACCCAGAGACCAACTTGGCTGTTGCATTCTGAACCAACTGAAGTTTCTGGACTAGGTACAAAGGCAGCCCCACGAAGAGTGCATTACAGAAGTCAAGTCTGGAGCTAACCACCAAATGTACCACTGTTTTGAGGTCATTAATCTCGAGAAACAGATGCAGCTGGAGTATCAGCTGAAGCTGATAGAAAGCACCCCTGGACACCGCCTCAACCTGAGAAACCAAGGAGAGACGTTGATCCAGAAGTACCCCCAGACTGTGGACCTGTTCCTTTTGGGGAAGTGTGACCCCATCCAGAACAGTTAGATCAAAATCGTCTCTGGAGTCCTGACCCTACACAATAAGTACCTCCGTCTTATCTGGATTCAGCTTCAGTTTATTCTCCCGCATCCAGCCCATTACTGCTTCCAGGCAGGCATTTAGGGAGGATATGCCATCACCTGAAGAAGTTAGCATGGAGAAGTAGATCTGGGTGTCATCAGCATACTGATAACACCCCATTCCAAATCCCCTGGTGATCTCTCCCAGCGGTTTCATGTAGATTTTAAAAAGCATTGGAGAGAGTACAGAGCCTTGAGGGACACCATACTTAAACTCAGATTTCAAAGAGCAACTATCTCCAATCAACAACATCTGGAATCTGTCCGAGAGGTAGGAGCAGAACCACTGTAAAACAGTGCCTCCCACCCCCAACCCCTCAGATGCTCCAGAGGGATACTATGGTTGATAGTATCGAAAGCTGCTGAAAGGTTCAAAAGGACCAACAGAATCACACTTCCTCTGTCAATTCCCAATTGGAGATCATCCATCAGGCCAACCAAGGCAGTCTCCACACCATAGCCTGCCTGAAAACTAGTTTGAAATGGGTCTAGATAATCAGTTTCCTCCAAGACCACCTGGAGCTGGAGCCACCACCCTCTCAGTTACCTTGCCCTGCCACGGGAGGTTGGAGACAGGCCTATAATTCCTCAACTCTGAGGGATCTAATGCAAGCTTCTTTAGAAGAGGTCTAATGATTGCCTCCTTATGACAAGGAGGCATCCTGCCCTCCCTCACAGAAGCATTTATGATTTCTACCAGGCCACCTACAACTAGCAGCCTCCCTGCTAGATAGAATAAGCCAAGTTGGACAAGGGTCAAGAGAACAAGTGGTAGGCCTCACCCATCCAAGCAACTTGCCCACATCCTCAGGAGTAACAAACTGAAATTGATCTAGTCGAATCGCTTAAAAGGAATTGTTGGACACCTCCAGTTCAGACATCAAATTAATTGTGGAGTCTCCATCTAGGTCAGCCCGAATCCGAGAGATTTTGTCTGCGAAAAATTCATTAAACACGTGACAGCGAGTGACTGATAATTCCAAATTCTGGTTCAAGGGAGGAGGGGCAGATACTAGCCCCCTCACAACCCTGAACAACTCTGTCGGACATGAACTCACAGAAGCAATACGGGCAGAAAAGAATTGCATCTTTGCCGCACGTATTGCCTGAGCATAGATCTTTAAGTGTGCTCTATGTCGTCATCTGTCAGATTCAAGTCGACTCTTTCTCCACTTGCGTTCCAGTCACCTACCTTGCCACTTCAGCCCCCGTAGATCTTCCATATACCAAGGGGCCAATTTTTAAGCGGGTGGGAGGGGACACTTAGGAGCAATCATGGCTACTGCCCTGGTGAGCAAGTTGTTCCAATTCTCAACCAGGGCATCAACAGGATCACCGGCAAAACCAACATTAAATCCTTCCAAGGCTTCTTGGAATCCTGCTGGATCCAATAACCTCTTCAGGCGGAACATTCTAATAGGCCCCTTGCCCCTGCGAAGGTGGGAAGTGGTTGTAATCCCAACCTTAACCAGATGGTGGTCCATCCATGACAATGTGGAAATCACAGGAGTCCTCACCCACGGAACACCACCCTGATCAGAGTAAAAGACCAAATTAAGCATGTGACCTGCAATATGTGTCGGTCCAGAGAGCACTTGGGATAGGCCCATAGTTGTCATGTCCGCTATGAACTCCTGTGTTGCCCCGGAGAGATTGGTCCTGAAACGAACATTGAAGTCCCCCAGCACCAAAAGTCTGTAAGATTCCAACGCAAGTTTCAGCCCCAGATCCCTCTGACCTGCTCGATAGAGCTCTATGCATTGCTGCCCCCATATGGGTGCATGGGGGGGGGTACACCGAATACAACCTGCTTTGTCATCTGCGGGGAGGTAAGTGCAAGCAGCCTTTCTCCCCACTCTCCCTCAAGCCCTTTCTCACTGATCGTGAGAAAGAGCTCACTGTTTATCTGATCATTTATCTCTTCCACCAAATTGGAGAACTCTGATATTTTGAACTACTTCAGAGCAACTGAACAGCCTCGGCCATTCTTAGTGTGGAGTACTCTGTATTTCCTGCTTACATTATCTAGAAATGAACCAAACAGTGTGGGAATGGGTAGCCATTATACTAAGTGTATTAGAGCTCGCCGCAGTCATCAGCGGGCTTGTAGAGGTAAAGGGGGGCACTCCCCATCCTCACCACCCACCCACCCTGCAGCCAGCCACCACCACTGCACCCCATCTCGCCACTGGCTGTGGTGATCATTTAGGGGGCAAAGGGGGCAACTTTCCCCTCTCCCGGTTGCCCCCTCTTCCCACAGCAGCTACTGCTCCTGCTGCCATAGCTTTTAAAAAAAATTGAAGTAAAGGGGTTTTTTCCCCTCTCACCCACTGATGCCACCCCCAGAGACAGAGAGGTGCAGCAAAATTTGAAGAGCTGCTCCTCAAAATTTGCCACTGTAGTCAGATGCCTCTGCACTAATCCACCACTGGCTAGTGGACATTTTAAAAACTCCTTACCAAGGCAGCTGTACCAGAGCAGTACCAATGCTTCTTGCAGGTGAATTTTAAAAACCCTGTAATCTGCTCAGCATAAGAAGAAACTTGAGTATGCTGTCTATATTACATGCCCATTGCACAGTGGTTTAGCAGGATAGCAAAAGGATCCATCTTTAGTGGGATGTGATATCATGAGTGAGTGCCATTGGACTTGGGCCAGGAGAACTAATGTTCAAGTCCTTATTGGGTGACTGCAGGAAACTCATAATTCCTAACCCACCTCATAGGGGATTTCAGAGGATAAAATGGATAAATCATGCAATTATTAAGGGCAAAAAGTGTATCTGTCGGAAGGTGAAATTAAGAGAAAAGGAAATGAATTGGTGGGTGAACTGTGTGATCTTAATCCAGGAGGATCAGTATTAGAAATTAATCTTCAGAGAGGAGCTTTGTGATAACACAGGGTTTGGTTGTTACAGTAGACCCTGAGAAGATCACTATTGGGTTAGACCAAGTGTCCAACTATGGTAATCTCGCGCTCTGTTTCCAACAGTGGACAGCCAGGTGCCTTTGGATGCTCATACAAGGTGCATGAAATTGATGCTGTAGTTTGTCTCCCATCTTTTGTCATCCAAATTATCTGGTATTCATGGATATACTGCCTCTGACCACGGGGTTTCCATTTACCTATCATTAGCTGTAAATAGATCTATCTTTCATGAAGTTGCTTAATCCTCTTTTTACACCATCTAAGATAGTGGCCATATCTTATGGGATGGAATTCCATATGTTCAGGCGTGGAGGGAGCCAAGCAGCGGCCCGGGGTTCTGCTGCCGCTGTGGCCCCCCTCCGGCCCCCCTGCATCTGACATATGATGCAGGGCGCATTTAGCATCTTAAGTCAGATGCAGGGGCATGATTTTGCTCCCAAACAGAGTCACATGGCCCCGTTTGCAAGCAAAATCAGCCAGCACTATGTTCGCAACGCAGCCGAAGTGACTTCCCCTGCCTTTTAAAGGCAGGGAGCACCTCTCCGGTTGTGCTGCGAATGCAGCGCTGGCCGATTTAACTCCCAAACGGAGCCACGCAACCCCGTTTGGGAGCAAAATTGTCCAACGCTGAGTTTGCAGAGTGGCCAAGACCGACTCTCCCTGCGAAGGCAAGGAGAGTCGCTTTGGCCACAGTGCGAACACAGCGCTGGGTGATTTTGCTTGCAAACAGGGCCACGTGGAAACAAGCCCCCATCATGGCCCCTGATTGGTGGCAGCCCGGGCTCTTTGAATGGTGGTTCTGCCCCTGCATATGTTAATTATTCATTATATGAAGAAATCATGTCTGCAATATTTCTTTATGAGGCTGCTTGGATTTGTTTTCCTTTTGTCTCTGATTTTGATATGGTCCAGGTAGCTGGGCATGATGCTATGTGCCCCCCCACCCCCGCAACTAGATTTCACTGCTATTTAGCAATATATTTTCTAAATATACTGTAATTTTCCTGGTTGTGAGCCACCTTGAGCTCATATCTGTGGAAAGGCAATATAGAAGTAATCTGACTATGCTTATGGGCCATGTTGTAAGCCATGTGATGTACCATACACAATTTGGGTGACTTACACAGGTGAGTTTCATCTAGACTGAAAGACAAAACCACCCCGTGTTGAGGCAAGTACCATTCCCAAATGTATCTAACTGTAATTTCCAGTTTGTGCAAGTGTGTGCACTGGGTTCCTACTCTAATTTAGTCTCTTTTTGTAGGAGATAAGCAATTTGTTTTATCTTGGCAATAGCACTTGTCACAAGCTTCCTTCCCATGGGTGATGACATACTCTTCTCTCTGACATCTCCAACAATGTATGCAAGGTTACCTGACCACAATTTAGCAGAGAAATGGATGAAAAATGCTTTCATTTAACTGATTAACATTTAATTAACATTGTTAATTAACATAGATTTTTACCTTTTTCAGCTGAAGTGTAACACTTAACATTGACCTTAACTTTTAAAATCAAAGCTAGGTGTTAGGAAAGCTGAGAGAAAGCCATGATTGATATTATGCATTATAATCTAGCTGGATGTGATCTGAGTTGAAGTTATATAAGTAATGTGCATTGTACCATATAAAAGTCTAATGATAGTTAATGTTGGTTAATTAAGATGAACACGGAATGGCATTACTCTGTCTCATAGGGGTATTAGTAGCTAAGAAAATATTACTTTAGTTAAAACCACTCATATTGAATCACTTCGGATTCTCTCAGAAGTTAATCATGAATTGAATTAGATTCTAAATTCTTAAACCGTATGATAGTCATGGATCCTAACACAGCAAATGCAAAAAAAAAAAAAAAAAAAGTAAGAGGATGATGGTTTATTATATATGGATTAATATGACATGTTGGACTCACAAATAATGCTTTATTATTTTTAATGTGGCAGCACCCAAACAGCAATATGTGAAATCTCCAACCATTTTAGTGGCTTTATTCCCTTAGTTTTTAACTCATGTGTGCCTTAGACTACCCATCCATGTTACTAAGTACAACAGCCTGTATTATTCATTTTGGCACATTTGTATTTTGCAAATGAAAAGAAGAGCTATTTCAAATAACTTCAAGCCTCTTCTCTGCTATGAAGCCTCTGGCACACCAAAGGATGACAATATCGCCTCCCTTACAGCACACCAGAGGCCTTGACGCATGGGCAGAGAGGGCTGTGCATGCCTGGACTGACGGAAGAATCCATTCCAGATGTTGCAATACACACCCAAATTTGGGCTTAAAGGAACGTATTGGTTCCACTCACCCTTAATTCTGGCAGTCTGACACTAGCAGTCAAAATACACACATCTCGGGTCAGTTATAAGCAAATATGAAACTATGATTTATTATTTTTTCTTTTCAAAATACTCCCAAGCAGTAACTGACAAAGGACTGAGTCACTAGTATTTTGAAGAGAAAAGCTGTAAATTCTACATGTGTTCATGCTTCATAGCTGAGGCATAACTGTATTTTGTATGTTATATATGGGTATTGAAAGATGAGTTCAAAACATATAAGAAATGGATCCTTTCCAACCTCACCTTCCCATTTCTTAGGAGACCTGGCACTGGCACAGGAGGGAACTACCATGGCCTAGATCTTCTAATGTTAGCAGGAATGCTAGAACTGGGGGGGGGGGGGGTGTCTGGGGATGATGGGAGTTGTAGTCCAACAACATCTGGGGGCCCAAGGTTAAGAAAACCCACCCTACTCAGTGCAGGAGTCTGCTACAGCATTCCTGACAGATCGCTGTCTGGCCTGTGTTTGAAAGCCTCCAGTGAAGGAGAGCACATCACTGCACTAGTCACCTCCTACACTTAAGAAACGCCTCCTAATATTTAGCCCAAACTTGCTTCCTTGTAATTTCAACCCATTGCCCTCAGAAACAACAAAGAACAACTCTACTTCTTAGTCCATGTGGCAGCTCTTCAGATATTTGAAGATGGCCATCATACCTCCTCTCGGTCTTATCTTCTCCAGGCTAAACATAGTGACTTCCTTTCATCATTCCTCATAGATTTGGTTTCCAGAACCATCAGCACCTTTAGTGCCCTCTGTGAACTTGTTTCAGTTTATCAATGTCCTTCCTAAAATGTGAGGCCTGGAACTGACGCGTGGGGTGATTTTGGAGAAATTTCCTCTGTCTTCAGAAGTGCCCTGTGCCTTCTGAAACTATGTTCCTGAGGGTCAGACAGCTCTCAGAGACATCATTTCAGAAGGTGCATGGTAGTTACAAAGACAGGGAAGATTGCCTGCACATAAGCACAGTGGCTGTGAAGAAGCCTCCGAACAAGAGGGCACAAACTCAGGCTGCCAGGACGCAGCTTCCAATACATCCTTGCTTCATTCCTCTGGATGTCAACCAGTAGGGACTAGTAGATGAAGTCTGACCAGGGCAGAATAGAGTGGAACTATTATTTCTTGTGATCTGTACACCTTGCTTCTGTTAATGCAGTCCAAGTTTGTATTGGCTCTTTTACAAGCTGCATCTCACTCTGGCTCATGCTCAGCTTGTGGCTGAATCCACCTGGCAGCAGCAGCATCTAGCCTGCATTTTGTCATCTTGTCAACATGGATATCAGGGGTAACTTTGTCAAAGGCTTTGATGAAATCAAGATATACTACATCCACACCATTGCCATGCTCTGCTTTTAAAAAGGAGATAGGATTTGTGTGGCGTGACCTGTTCTTGACAAACCTATGCTGGCTCCTAGTAATGTGGAGAGTTACATGCTGCTGCAGCTCCCATGCCTCAAAGGTAACACTGGGAGGGGCCCTTTAACAGCCATGTCATATTTGTTTCAACATATCCCTAGCTGTGAGATTTAATAATCTCAAGCAGGAGATTTAGTTATCACACGCCATGGTAACAGCTTACCATCTCACCAGTCCTGGTCTGGTAGAAGCAATGGTGCCTAGAAAAACACTATGGTAAAAACAGAATCTTCTGTAAATAGATTCCTGCAAGGGTGGGAGGCCTTGACGATAGAAACCTTCAAAATAATCTCTGTGGCAGGTTTCCATGCGCTTTGAACAGCTGTTACCACCTTCTATTTGCCCCTTGTTATGTTTTTTGGTTTTTTTGAATAGCACTGTTAAGTACAGGGCCCAGGTGTTCTTCCACAGAAGATAATATTCCAAGGGTAGTGTCTGACCCCTCTGTGAGTTCCAAAGGCAATTGTGTTGGTAACTTTGCATTTGCCTGTGGGGCTGTCATATAATTAGTCTATTCATGAGCTGTGGGGACTGCTTTCTAGTCATGAATGCCTTTTTTATCCCTTTGACTCCTCTTTGATTCTCCGGAATGGATACAATTTTATTCCAAAGCCAGCAATGTGCTATTCCTTTTTAAAAAGATCCACAATATAAGAATTCACCCCATGGGATACCTCCTTGTGCCTGTATTTGTTTTGTGTCTATGTGTGTGCCTGTACATGTGTATGTGTGTGAATGTAAATATTCACAGTGGCCTTTCTGCTGCTCACGTCCAAGCAGAGCTCACACTGAGGCGACTGCCTATGAATTAAAATTAAAACCAACAGTTGGCATTAAAGGTCATAGCTTTATTAGAATTATTCATCCAGATACAATTAGCTGCACACCAAACTGCAGGGAAGAAAGAATGAAGGGGACTTTGTCATTCTGGTTCTGATCTAACCTACCCTAATGACATGAATAGCAAAATGTCTGATTTCTGGAAGAAATGAAAGAAATCAAGTGTAATGTCTCTGCTGAGAGGAGGATCTGTTGAATCATGAGGGCAGTGGGGCCTAGCAATATGATTTTCTTTTCCATCAAATGTGCTTCTTTCCACAGCAACATCCTGTCAATGCTAATCTGAGGTCTGCCTGTTTATAGCACCTAGGGACACCATGTATGCTCACAAGGGCTGTGGTTTAAAGACAACTCCATTATTAGGACAAGCACAGATCCACAGTCAGACATCCCAATGCTAGGCCTCTTTACACGCAGTATTTCCTCAGTTTTCTCCATGGCTTATAACTTCCTGTTTACAGTGGATTTACAGTTTCCTGTTTATAATGGTGTTATTCTAGCATACTGAGATACATATAGCCTTGACTTTTGGATCTTTGAAAGTGATGTAATGCGGGCTGCGGGTGGGGGGGGGGACTTGCAATGAAAAAAGAAAGAAAATGTGCTCCTGAGGTATTTTTGTAATGCCAAGAGGCTGCTGTTAGCAAGGCCCTCAAGAATCCTGATTTCATTTTAAACATATAAGTCTTTAACTCATACCAAACTTGAGGCAGTGATGACAAAAATGCTGAAGGGCTGGAGGCAGTGGGCTTTTCTCCCTGGAGGCTTTACAGACAGGGCTATTACCCCAAATCTCCTTTGGAAGAGTGTGTGTGCATTCACACAATAGCCAAACGTACCCTGAAGTCCCTACAAGATCCTTGGACCCACTCCACACACAAATCGGGCTTTGTCTTGCACACTCTAGCTTACCTCGGTACATTACTGCATTTTTAAAATGCTGGTTTTAAGCTATGTTTTCTGAAAATGCCAGAGCAAATAGAGAGAGGTACTGACGTAGAGTCATTAGCATGATAAGAGCGATACTCTCTTTAGAAATGCAGATATAACTCTTTAGAAAGCTCTCCCCCCACACTGGCTAGAAGGAAAACATGGAGGCATGCCATGTGAACTTGCATCAAAACAAAACCCAAAGCAAAGGGGAGGGGCTGCTTCCCTCAATGCCACGAGTGTGATTCGAAGTGGCTTCACTCAACATTTACCCCACAGCATGAAGGCATGTGCAAATAACTCCCTGGTGCTCATCTATATAATTATTTCACTAAGCCGACCGGAAATGCGTGGGGATGTGGGGACGCGTGGGCATGTTTGGCGGGCAGAAATGTGGTGGCGGAGGCAGGCCCAGGCCCAATCACTGGAGGGGGGCAGAAGTGGGCGGCGGGGAGGTGGCAGTGAGGAGGGGGGTGGCGATGGCAGTAGTGGTGAGGGGAGGCGGCTGGGCCTGGCCTAAGCTGGCTGCAGTGAGGAAGCGGTGGCAGCGGCAGGTCTAGGCCATCCGTGGTGAGACAGTGGCTTGGCCGCCAGGAAGAGGCAGAGGGTGGTTGAGGCCTGGCGGGGGTGAGAAGAGGCGGGCAGCAGAGCTGCACCCGAGAGGTTCCTGGCCGGCCACGGTGAGGAAGTGGCAGCAGCATGTCCAGGGCAGCCGTGGTGAGGCAGAGGGCAGTGGAGGCCCGGCAGGGGTGAGAGAAGATGGGCAGTGGAGCCACGCCTAAGAGGAGCCCAGGCGGGCACCAGAGCCGCACTGCTCCCGGCCAGCAGGGAAGGATAGTGTGCTAGTGGTGCAGACCTGGGCAGAAGATTGGGGGGAGAACAGGAGAGACTGGGGCAGAAGGTGGGGGGAAGGGGGACCCGCCAGCCCCAAAGAGTGCACAGATGCTCTGTGCGGGGTCAGCTAGCAATATAAAAAGCACAATGGATTGGAAAGGGGAGGGGAGCAAAGATCAGATATCTCATTTATTGTCTATCACTGGTGCAGCCCTGGACCAGTAGACTGAGTGAAAGGGAGGGAGAAATGTGATTAGGGGAGGCTGTGGTGGTTTGAGAGTGGCAATTTCTGGAGACAGGATAGACTTGGAAAATAAGTCTAGCTATTCCGGGGGGGGGGGCTGTTTTGCAAATAGCTTGACGTATTTTCCAAGTCAGTCCAATGTTAATGAATGGAGAGCTCACCCATCTCTAATTTTCACCTTTTAGATCCACATGAACATACGACGCTTCCATTGAACCAGACCATTGGTCCACCTAGGTAAGTACTGTCAACATTGACTAGCAGCAGCTCTCCATGGTTTCAGACAGAGTTTTATCCCAGACGTATCTAGAAATGCCACCACAACTTTGCACACATGATATCCCCATCCAGACAGGGATATTTCCAGACACATAAACCCTATTCAGATTTTGTGATAACACTTGTACAAGTGTACAGTGTACACTGGTACCAATCTATACACAGGTATAGTTATTCACATATGTTGAATGCGGGTATCTGTATCCTGTATATCAGTGGGTCTGTGCCCGGGTTGACTTTTTAAATGAATGCAGATTACAGGGTTTATTCTAATGTGCAACTGGACACATTTTGTACAGTGAGAAAAAAAATGTGCAGTAGGAACTAGCTTTTTTGCAGTTGAAAATATGCAAGATTAATAAGCAACAGAGTTGTAGAGACAGATGGGGGGGAAATGTCTCAGTACTCAGCTACAGTTTGGGATGGAAGATTATCACATCCGTTCTTTGCAAGGCACTTTCTTTTTCCTTCCTGCACTTATTTTCCTATTCTTCCTCCCCACCGCCCTCTCTGTCTCTTTCTCTTAAGTTCTCTATTCATTCTCATTTCCCCTTCCTTCTGTTATGTTCTTCTTTTTCTTTTTCAATTAGGAAAAGTTTGAGAGGTGCTCACAGATTGGGGAGGGGGGAGGGCTGCACCAACTACTTGTGCACTTGGGGTGGGGGGAAGCGCAGAATAAACCATGGCAAGTACAGTTATTCGCACACAAATTGAATGAGTTAGGGGTGTTTCTGTGGTCCTTTTCCTTCATACAAGTCAATGGATGTGGTTCAAAATGACTTTCTTAGGACTTTACTTAGAGTACCTAGATGTGTCTCCAATGTATTGTTAAGGTTTGAGTTGGGTGTTCTGAAGATCGAAGTCTGGGTCTGGTTGTCTGTATTGACCTATTGGCTTAAAGTCAGATTTTTTCCTCGAGGATGGATCATTTTATTCCAGCCCACTTGGGCCCGGGCTATTCAGGACAAAATTGTGTCCTTGGGTCTGTCTATGGACTACCTGGTCTTGTTAAGTTATGACCAGGCTAGGCAGATCCTGAAGCAAAGACTCTTGGACTCTGAAATTCAACAAGAACTCTCCCGAATCCCTGATTGTACTAAAAGGAGGTTGAGTATGAACAGTTCTAGCTGGGGCCCTGCTGCCTATTTGAATGCTCTGAGCATGACGTGCTATCAGAGGGCATTTTTTAGGGCAAGACATGACATGCTACCTTCAGCGGTGCTCTCTGGGAGGTTTCTGGGGATCCCCAGGGAGGATAGATTATGCCCATGTGGTATGCAGGAAGTCGGTCCATCCAACATGTTCTGTTGCACTGTCCATTATATAGAGATTTAAGATGTTCCTTATTAACTCCTCTTCTGACACCCTTCCCAGGCTTTTCAGGAGACTTTTATTTTTCTTATCTTCTCGCGGATAGAATTTTAGATGTCACCTTTAAGATGGCCAAATTTTGTTCTATTGCAGTATTGTTACGGCAGCGGGCTTTTCTTGCTTAATTTTATAATTTTTATTGATTATTTATCTGTGGATACTTATGCACATATTTACATATTTCCTTCTTCCAATTGTATTTTCCTGTGTTATGAGATGTTTTGTTTATGTCATGTTATGCTGATCTTCAGTTGTAAATAAAGAATTCTTCTCATGCCCTACCACCCAACCTGCTTTGGTGTCCCTAGGTGCTACCCATGGGGGGAAAGTAGAGTGGTTCAAGTTCCCATTACCGTATTTTACGGACTATAAGACGCTACAGACTATAGGACGCACCTTAATTTTAATCCAGTTTTTCAGGGTTTTAACATATTAAACTGTTATCAACTGTACCGAAAAGTCTTGCTACCGGTAGCGCCAGGAAAGGACTCTCAGCCTTGCTTCAGTTTGTTCTCCTTTCTTCTTGCCTCAGATAAGTCCTCTTTCAATTGCTGCTACTCCACTCCTTGTTTTCTCTTCAACCTGCTTCTGACTCTATTAAAAAACAACAACACCTCTTTCGTTTCCCAGCTCTCCACTCCTCACCAGTATGCACATACCAGATGAGGGAGCTCTGCTTTCTTAATTCTTTTCACTTTCTTCACTCCTGCTAGCTCCAGGAAAGGACTTTCAGCCTTGCTTCAGTTTGTTCTCCTCGCCTCAGATAAGTCCTCTTTCAATTGTTGGTACTCCACTCCTTGTTTTCTCTTCAACCTGCTTCTGACTCTATTTTTTTTTTAAAAAAAATACCACCCTCTTTCGTTTTCCAGCGCTCCGCTTCTCATCAGTATGCACATACCAGAGGAGGGAGCGGCTACCACTTCGGCTTTCTTAATTCTTTACACTTTCTTCAGCTGAATATGCTTGCAGAAAGTAAAACAGAAAGCTGAAAACAATGGTGTTGGTGGTGGTGATGTAATTGCACGATCGGGGAGTCCACAGCCCTAGCGGCGGAGGGTGAGCTGGAGCGGCAGTCCCCAGGCTGCACAGAGTTAATAGCATCGTTTAGCATTGTTTGCTGGGGGATACCCCCCCCCCTCGGGCAGGCTTGCGAGTAAAAGACGCACCTGAATTTTGGTGGCTATTTTTCGAGTGAAAAAATGTGTCTTATAGTCCGTAAAATACAGTATTCCTTATGGGCATACCACCATTGGCGGTGGCAGCAGCCCCTCTAAACTGTGGACTGGGTCCAGCACTCCCAGCAGGTGTGGTGCTTCCGATTGGATCCAGACTGGATCCTGTCATGCCCTCCTCACCAGATTACTATTTACAAGCATACCCCTCAAACCAATCAAACTGGTTCCAAACCAGTTCCACCCGCTCAACCATCATACCAAACCTCGGGCCAATTCCACTTGAATCGGCTCATGGACTGGTTCAAATTTGGTTCAAATTTGAACCCAAATGCCTGAATCAGTTCCGTGCACACCCCTAAAACACAGTTCAAAAAAGAATCACTGACCAAGAATCTGCCAGCCACAGTGCCAAGTGCCCATGCTGCATCATTGGCACAAATTGCTCTCCTTTACAAGTTGCTGACCTTTTGTGGTTACTTGTAATACAGTCTCCTACTAGCTGAGCATTTCTACAGCTCCAATTTTACTGAAACAGAAATGGTTCCAACAAAATTGACAAAACAACCTGTCTATTGTACATTATTGTACAACTTATTGTAAACAAGTTCCTTGTTTAAACCTTCTGTTTAAAGCCATCTATATGAAGTATTCCTTTTTGGAGATGCATTGGGGAGGTACATTTTTTGAAAAATGTGAAGTAGTTTAAATAATGACTGAGTTTCATTTCTTAGAATATCAAGAAATATGAATACATTGATTTATGTCAACACACAAGACTTATGTCCATCATCACTTGACCAATTATCCTTTTGAAATGGAGGTTTACCAGGTCACCATATGTGGATGTCTTTATTATCAACTTGGTTATGTGCTCTGTTGATGATATACAGTCTGTGGACTTCATCATTTATCTGATTATATTTATTATAGCATCTGTTGTTGGTATACATAATCGTATTATGTATATTTAATTGATTCATATTGTATATATTTCACAATATAGTGATTTCTGTCTTATTGTGGTCTTTCTCTGTCTACTGGTAATATTATGAGGGGTCTTTTTGGCTTTTTTGTGACACATTTAGATACCAGTACACTACACATATTTTGTTCCATTGCAGCTGCAGCTGCAGATTTGGGGGTGGGCCAGGGTGGGGCGAGCTGACAGTTGTTTTGCAGTGAATGTGAGTGACCATGAGTCACTCACCCTCTACATCCAGCTCATGATAGCCCAGCAGGGGAAGGTTGGCCTTCAGGAAGACCAGCCCTCCATCACGCCAGCATCCAAGCATAAGTGATGGGGTGTTACCATGTCCCTGGTCATGGAGAACACCCTCTCTCTCTCTGGATGTTTGTTGACAGGCAGGAGAGGAACTGTCCAGCAACCACTGCCAAGTCTGGCCAGACTTGGTGATGCAAATTGGATTGGCTCCATTTCCAGGTCTGCCACCCACCAGCTCCTGCAGGTCCTGCAGAACAGGCTGCTCTGCACTGTTGCAGGGCTCAGTTGGCTCCTCCAATACCCCTGGCAAGGTGCCAAGGCACCTCCATGTGAACCACTGGGTGGAATGCCCAGACATAACATCCAGTTGCCAAGCACACCACGCTGTTAGCCCGATAAGCAGTGGTAATGCTGCTGCTGGGGGTGGAGTGCACAGAAGTCGGCACTCCAGCACCCACCTCCTGGTTCCAAACCAGCCTCCTCTCCCTGGCTTGCCTAACCTCTTGAAACAGGAGGTCTCTTGACCTGGGCAGCTCGTCAGGAGTGACAGCATTGCCCTGCATCCTTGGGTCACGTAGGCAGGACAAAACATGCTCTGCCGATTCACCCGAAGTATTGCTGAGCTGCCCCACCACCCCACCACTCAGCCAACCTGCCAGGGCCGGTGGTCAGTGAAGTATGGAACTCACCCTTCCAGAAATGAGCATCATCCTTCCCACTGCCTGCAACCTTGCTCCTAGCTCTGCCTGCATCCCTTCCCCAAAACTAGGCCCTATTTATAAGAAAGCACTCTAACCTAAAACCAAGGAGGTCACTCTGTGCTGGAGGGGCCTACCATCTGACTTCTTCCTCTTCTTTCGGCGTCTTCAGCTAGAGTCTGACTAGGAGGGAGCTCAGGCAATCAGGCCAAGCGACATGAAATAGCCACGGGGATGGCAGATGGGGGCCAGCAGGCAGGCCAACCACACAAACAAACAAAGAAAGAACAGAAATAAAAACAGCAACCAGTTAAGTCACAGCAGTGCCATAACTTAAGAAAACAAAAAGCAGTTGACACTGCAAAAGGGGAGGGGGGGATAAAGAGACAGAGATAAGCCTCTGTTTAAGGCCCAGCAAGAAGGCAGCACAGCTCTAGCAATAAGGCCCTACAGGCCCAGCAGAGCAGATGTTCGGCAGCAGAGCAGGAAGCAAGGCAGCAAGGCAAGGAAGTCAGCAATGCAGGGCAAGGCAGCCAGCTCTTCCTCCAGAGGTCCAGAGGCAGTGGATTTTGAAACTCTCTCCTTTTTGCTCTCTGCCCCCCACCCTCAGCCAATGGGGGCAGAGTTGCCCTGACAAGACTTGATTTTGAATGGCAACAAGCCAACCAGAGCAAGGGAGATCACAAGCCAATCAGAAGGCCGTGGCAGAAAACCAATCAGCAAGGGAGAAAACTAGTAAACACACCAGACGAAATGGCTGCCGCCATAGATGTTCAAACCCTCCAACTGGTTTGAATCAAACTGGGTCCGATTCGGTTCAATTGCAGACCAGCTCGCCTTTTTAAAGCTGGTCTGGCTCGCGATCGAACCGGTTGAACTGGCCTGGTGCGGATAGAACCGAGTTCAATTTGAACGAGTTCAGCACACCTCTAATATGAGACATCCTCTAATATGAGACATCTGTACACTCATACAACATAATAGCACTATTCAGAAGTTATATATAAAATGCTGTACATATGTACAACTGTCAAAAGGGATGTGTGGAAGTCCTGCCCCCAGTGCATCATTCTTCTTCCGTCCCTCCTCCCACACTGCTTAACATTACTGCAGTCATCTGAAGAGGTGACCACAGTAACTGAGAAGGCCATGGGAGTGGGAGGGAGGGAGATTGATGCGTCCGGGATGGGACCCATCTCTGCTTTTGACAGTTGTACACGAGTACATATATAACATCTGAATAGGGCTAATGACTAAATAAATAGGCCTTCTGGGTACACCGTACACTGGAACAGATCTGTATGGAGGTGCAGTTATTAACATGTTATGTTGAATGAAGGTTCAGCAGTACACTTCCAACCATTTGAGAGACTTGTCACCAGATTCTCTTTTAAAATGAATGCAAAGGAGATCAGAAGCAAAGGAGATGTTTTTGTCATTCACACAAAAACACGACATCTGAATGGAGGTACAACATAATAGGGCAGTTCACACACAATCAATATTAGGGCAGGAGAAGCTTCCTACCCTAATTTGGGAGCTGGGTGTCCTCCTGATTTCAGTCATGTGTGAGATAGGTGGAGAGCTTGAGTGTCAGTCAAGCCCCAACTGGGTAGGGTCCCACCCAGATTCTAGCCCTAGCTTCTGAACAAGGTAAGCAGAAAAATAATCCAATCCAGCTGGGACTTGACTGATGATCAAGTTCCCCGCCTCTGACTTTGTTTTATCTAACACATGGTCTTAAATCAGGAGTGTGCTCAGATGCCAAATTAGGGTAGAAGGCTTCTCCTAGCCTAATGTTGATCATGTAAACTGCCCTAATGTCTGGATAGGGCTTTAGTGCTCCTATCTGGATTGGAATGTATATGGATTGGAATTTATACAGAAGTATCTCATTCACCCATTTATTCAAAATTATTAGCAGAATTAATACATCAATTTCACATCCTTTCAAAGGGAAATATGTGAAGTATCTCTCTGATCTATCCAATATATGCCTAACTGACATGTACTCTAAAATACTTTGTAGAATATCAAGCTTCAGCGAGGGAAAAGGTGGTTGACCCAAACACTAGTGAAATGATGTGTACCACCATAAAAGCACATAGGGAGGTGAATGGTCTTCAGATATGAAACTGCAGTGAAAGAGTAGCAATAGCTGTGTCCAAATGGAGCGTATCTATTTGAGTAGAGGAGTTCTCATTTTGAACTCCCCACACTCTGCTCAATCTTTGTCAGTATCACTAATCATGAAAAATTTGGCTCAGTCCAAATCAAAACTGCATGTTATAGGCTTGTGCATTTCGATTCGGGTGCAAAACATTTTGTGCCCGAAAATGGCAATTTCGGAGGTTTTGTAACCAAAACAAAATCAAGAATTAAATAACAGATATTTTTGTTTCCAAATCGAAATGACTGTGTTTTGGACAGAATACTTTGTTCTTTGGGAAAGCATTGCAATTGAAATTGACTGCTCTGACTCTCTCCACTCCAGCTGAGGCACTGAGTGATTAGCAGAAGATAAGATATGCAAAAGGCTGTTGAGCATGAATGGTTTAGTTAAGTATGTGCTAGGTGGCCAGATTTGGCTTTTAAAAAGCTAAATTCTGGCTTACGGCCCATTTGACCCACGAGTATACCCCTTAGGTTCTGGCAACTCTGAGTATGTGTTGTATTCAGTGTGATTGAAATGCAAACTGACCTTGCAAAGGGATTTGGAAGACAGCAATTTGAGACAGAAATACCCAAATATCTTTGGGAGCTCAATGCAATTCCAAAGCTCTTGCTAAATGCCATGGTATAAATTGTGTGGAGAAGCTTTTCAAGAAGCTGGTTAGGAAAGTTCTGAAATTACACAGATTTTTCTTTCCAAAGGTTTAGAAAGAATCTCTTGACTTGTTCAGGGGTCTTTTGAAGAGCTATTTTGTTTTTCTTCTGTTTTTTATGAGTTGTGGTGTCTAAGTTTTGTTGCCCAAGTTGAGCAGTCTAATGTAATTTAGGCCACAGTGTAATTTGGTGGGACATGATGTCTCAGCCAATGGTTCACAACTTTTGCCATTGCAAGGACAGGTCATCCACATGGGACTACAGGAGACAAAAGGAGGGGGGTGGGGAATACCCCTGTCAATCTATTGACATCCCCAGGAATCTTAGTTGCTTCTCTCTTTCTTGTAACCATGAACCATGGTTTTGCACTTTCCTAAATGCAGTGATGATAAATCTCAACAATTCTGAACAGTAGGCTGATTTGTTTGGGCTATGGCTCACTCTACTTCAGTTAAATGTACATTTGAACCTGTTCCATAGTACCAAGGCAGTTTTATTTTGATTTGATTTGATTTGATTACATTTTATACCCCGCTCTTCCTCCAAGGAGCCCAGAGCAGTGTACTACATACTTAAGTTTCTCCTCACAACAACCCTGTGAAGTAGGTTAGGCTGAGAGAAGTGACTGGCCCAGAGTCACCCAGCTAGTATCATGGCTGAATGAGGATTTGAACTCGGGTCTCCCTGGTCCTAGTCCAGCACTCTAACCACTACACCATGCTGGCTCATTGGTCTATCTTGCTATCTCAAATGACCTGTGGTAACTGTTCCATGGGGAGGGAGTGTTTTTATTGAATGATTGCTTGAATCCACAAATGGGTTGTGCTGCTGTGCTAGTGCCACAGGGACAGGCTCACGCCCGCTGCAAAATTCTCAAATAACTGTGCCAAAAAATTAAGTGTCGTTGTTGTTCATCATTCTCTTCACTCTTTCAACTTGTTTATGTGGGGCTTCAGGGGCAAGTGGCAGTGCCCCAAGGGTGGTGCACCCAGTTTCCAAATAGGCCAAAGGGTTGATTTCTTAGGAATTTTTGAGGTTTACGCGTCTTTAAGATTTTTCTCCATAGGGAATAATGGAGGTTTCAGCAGCCCCGTAACTCCACCTGGGGGGCACTGGGATGGCCTGAAGCGAGTGGTGGTGTAGTGCACAGAGGGTGCCAACCACCCCCCTGTATTGCTAACTCATTGGGGTACTGGGCTTTGTTGTTTGTGCACTACTCTGCCACTTGCTCTGGGCCACCCCAGTGCCCCTCAAGTGGAGTTGTGGGACTGCAGAAACCTCCATTATACCCTATGAGGAAAATCTGAAAGACGCGTAACTTCATTAATTCTTTAAAAATTCTTTGCCAAATTCCTCTGAAAAAATTGTGCTTCCTTCTACCAACTGGGCACTACCACCAACCACACTCCACTCTGGGCCACTCCTCCCTCCCAACTCCGCATGAAGCTATACTTTTCCTGAAACCTCCATCATACCCTATGGGGAAAATCGGAAAGATGTGTAAACTTCAAAAACTCACCAAAAATCAGCGGTTTACCCAATTCCTTTGAAATTTTTGTGGTAGCTTCCACTCATTGGGCACTATAACCCCCACCCACTCTTTTGACCATGTGTCCCATTTTTAATCTGAATTAATTCAGAGTCAGATTCAGATTAATTTGGATACAAAACAAAACTGGGGTGATTCGGAAGGCTTAATTTCAGACAAAATACAAAATGGGTTGATTCAGATTTGGTACAAATCAAAACAGAAAAAATACAAAACACACAACCCTATAAAACTGTACAAAAATTAAAAGTAGCAATGAGAACAGCAAAAGTAATGCTTTCAATCACATGTGATGAAAATCAGGTAAAGAAGGAATTATTTCCCATATATTGTAAGCCCAAATTAACCACTTAGGGTAACTGAGGGAACCATAAATTATGTCAGGGTGAAATGATTCCAAATTGTGGGGAAGTGTGTGTGTGTGTGTGTGTGTGTGTGTGTGTGTGTGTGTGTGTGTGTGTGAGAGAGAGAGAGAGAGAGAGAGAGAGAGAGAGAGCACGCACGGGGGAGGGGGGGAGAGAGAGAGAGAGAGAGAGAACTGCCTTGGGAGTGTTTGGTCAGCACCCCCAGTTTGGGCAAATCTGGGGAATTTAGCTCAAAAGGGGAGGCAGTTATAAGCAGTTTTTATTTGTGCAAGCATATGAACTCAAGAAAAACAGCTTGATTTTAATTAAATCAAATTAAATCAAAAAGGAGCTTATTGGAAGAAAAATAATAAAAGCAATAAACTAAGTTACTAGGCAGTCCTAACATAAAAGCAATACAAATATGTTTTAAAATAGACTATTGTATGGCACATTTAGCTAAAGTTCCAAATTGTTTGTAAATTCCCAGGTGGGCTAGAAAGAGTTACTTTAAGATGGGGGCTGGGGGTTAAGTTTCAGAAATAAGAGAAAGGGATAAACTCAGCCCTGATGGAGCCAGGCAAGAGGATATATCACCTGTCTTCACAAAGATCCGACTCAGGCAGCTGGAGACTAGTGTCCATCCAGGGAGGTGATGTGGGAAGCAGGAGAATTGAAGGAGTGAATGGGGTTCCTCACGAGGAGAGTTCCAGCGTGAGGCCAGCTGGATAGATTGGTGGGGGGACCAATCTATAACCAGGCACAATAAGCTGAGCCTCGGCGTGAGGGCACTGAATTGGCAGGTAGTGATTTCAGCTCGGGTAACACCAATGGAGAGGGGAATACTTGTAGAAGTGGAGTCCCTAGTGTAAAGCACAAGGGAGCACGGAGTCCCCATTAGGGTGAAAAGGGGAACAGACTTGTTGCGATGTTCTCCCATTGGAGTCTCCAATGACAGACACGGGAGAGCACACAATGAAATCCCCAGTGGGATGGAAAGGGGAACACACTGGGTATGGAGTCAGGATACTTATATTCCAAAATGTGCCTTGGAGGCATATTTCTTTTTGTCATACTTTGCTGATCCAGCAGGGCTGTTCTTATGTTCCTAGGAGGGGATATGTTTATGAGGGAGGGCAAAGGAACCTGAGGTCTGTCCTGCTGTGATCAAGTATGCTCTTGTGAGGGCCCACCCCAGTAAAACAGTCCATGCAGACCAAACCACACTCCTGCCCCTGTGGTGGCTTGCCACCAGGGGACTAGCACTCTCATAAGAGGGCCAGTCTACTGAGGAGGACCTTAGCCTCACAAAAACCTTTGGTCTTCCATCAGACTACATGCTCATGAGTTGAGCCAACCCGTGGGTCACCCGCTCTCTCTGTTTAATGACAGAGCTTTTGCACAATGACCCACTCCTCTCCAAGGAAGCCTTTCACGCACCCAAAGGAGATATTTACACTCCATGTGTCTGGGTGCAGCTGGGTGGGCAGACTTGGGAAACACTGGGACCAGAGACGCATCTTTACTCTCATTCAAATTTCTCAGGTTCCGACCGGTGTTGAACCATATGCAGATCTGCCACCACAGGGAATTGTGGGAGAGGGGATCCCCAATTCCCAGCAACCCCAGGGGAGTGGGGTCGACGTTCCAGGCAAAACCAAAGATTGACATGTTCAAATAGGTGGATGGCTGGCAGAGGGCACGCTTTAACAGCTTCTTTGAAGACAGAGATAATTGTTGCCGGGGTACCTGTCCCTGCAGCATGCTTGTATAGAGCAACCTGGCTAGGCAGCATCTGCTGTCTGGCCCCCATAGCCTGACACTCCCATGAGAGAGTGATCCATGGGAGAAGGGATGCTGTCACACATTATTAGCGAGTCTGCCCGACAGTTCTTCTCATGAGTTGTGAAGGGGTATCCTCATGGCCTTACACTCTCAAAAGTGAGAAGTCCGCTTAGGAACAGCATCCATCCTCAACACAAATTAGGAGTCACTCATTTCACTGGGACACTGTTGATCCTGCTGCCTGGCCCATCTCATGTGTAAACCTAGGGACGACACATGCTTCTCCATGGGGAAGGGCCCCCCATCCCCAACACCACTGTACAAAAATAGATCTTAGCCATTCAAGAATTCGTGATTGGGGCTGCCTTTTAAACCTGACCCTGGGTATCACCACCCTGCCATATGTCGCCATCCCAGCACTCTAATAGGGTTGCCGTGTATGTTGCCACCTCGAGTGCATGTGCTTGTGAACATATATCTTTGTCACTTCATATTCAGAGAGCAAAGCACATGGTGCCTGTCTTGCCATTCTGTCCCATTTCTCTCTTGATTGCCAGGAGGGGGGAGCAAGGGACAGAGTGGGGAGAGCGCATGCCCCTGTGTTGCTTTGCCATGTGACAGGCTGTCAAGCTTGGGATGGAATGTGGCAGAGTCCCTGTTGCCAGGCAACTGCTTTGTTGGATCAGAGACAGGGGGGCAGGGCAAGTGCTCTGAGAGGTGGTTAGAGAGTAAGTTGCAGGCATGGAGCAGGCGTGATCCCGGGTGGTTCTGCACCACCATCTCTGTGAATACGGCTCAAGGAAGTGAATGAAACTGCAGTTATGGTGCCATTTGCATTTGAATGTAACCCTACTGCCTAAAAGCCTGAGGTTACGGCGGCAAAACTCACTACAAACCAACAGTTCAAACTGGAGTTTGGCGAGGCAAACCTCAGGTTGCTTTTACCACAAAACCACGGTTGCATGCATTCGGACATAACGGAGTCCCAACCTCTGTCCCATTTAACTGCAGTTTCATGTTACGTGTGAATGTGGCCACTGTGTTGCATGTTTCCTTACAAGATATTACCGGGGAGATACTCAAGGGAGATGGAAATTGGCAGTGGCCATGTGTTCCCCACAACATCTAGTTAGAAGAAGACCTTAGGATAAATGAATCTATAGGGTGGAAGTTATATGGTTTTAAATTTCTAATGTTGGTTTTAAATGATGTTAACGTTAATGATTGTAATGTTTAAATGATTTTAATGTTTAAATGATTTTAATGGTTTAATTGATTTAGTTTTGATTTTAATTGTTAGCCCTGAACCAGTTTCGGAAGGGCGGTATATAAATCAAATAAATAAATAAATAGGGTGAACATTATAAATACTATAATACTATACTATATTAAATACTATAACTTTATAGGCTGAAAGTTATAGTATTTTAAAAAGTAGACACCTAGACACCTAAACTCTTGTCAGAAATTTTCAAGTCTATGCATGAAAAGTATATTCTCAAAAGCAGATGATTTGTTAATAGGATCTGTGCAAACATTTTATGTGTATGGCTTTCCAACTGTTATTTCTTATTGTCTGTCTGGCTTCATCTGTCTAACCACAGGGCCCTTAAGTGATGCAATTCCCAGAGCTAAATGCACATACTGTGTCTGCAGTTTCTCATAATGAGAGTTACTACCATGCATTCCACCAAGTAAACACTTTTTCTTCCTTTCGTCTCTGTAAAAACAAAATATGAAATAAAAGTTCCTATTGTTAAATTACAAATGTAAGGAATATGTCAAAAGTCTCCTGGGAAAGCAGGTTTCCTTCATACCACAAGAGTTAAAAAGCAAAATGTGTTTTCTTTCTACCACTTTGTCAGAATGTAGCAGTGAAGTCAGAGGGTCGGGCCCCAGGTCAAATAAACAACTTTACTGTTTTGAATTTTTTAAAGGTTTAAACTCCAGATAAAACAAGCGCTATTTGCACACAATATGTCCTGTGATCACATGACATGATTGATGATAAGTCAAAACATTTTTTTGTTTGTTCAGCTTTAAAGTGAATGTGTGGCTCAGATTTTCTGTGGCTTTGAATATTATTAGGCAAACAAAGGTACACATATGGGATGTGGTAAGGTAAAGCCTTATTTCACAAACAACATGATGTTTCCTTTCCATAGCACTGAGTCATTCCAAAGGAAATTCAAGGCATTCAAACTGAGGCATAGTCATTATAGCTTTATATTCACAAAGAACTGTTTTTTAACAGGCTGAAGCCTCATGGGTAGGAAGGGAAAGGTTTTCTTCCACTTTCTCTTTTCAACAGCATTGCTCTGCTCATATTGGAGTGGGCAGCCACACAGTGTCCTACTTTTAAAAAACCCAAGAGCCAATGGAGAGAAAACAATGGCAAATGATAAGAATCCACTAACTCCCCTAAACTGATGCATTAGTACAGTTACATTCAGACTGAAAAGTGGTATCATGACTTTAGATATAAAGTCATGCAGGACTTGATGATTCTTTCCCTCTACAGGACAGATAAGCAACAACCCAATTGTATCTCAGAGGCCCACTATCCAGAGGACAACCCCAACTCTCTTCTGTGTCAAATTTGTTTCCATGTTCAAGGGAATCATCTAGATGGAAATGAGTTTAAAGACTTAGAAGAACCCCTGAATAATTGGGACAGGACCAACCCAACCATATTGACTAACCAGGTGCTTATCGAGGGCACCAAGCTTTAAGGGGCACCAAATTAGACAGAAGTGAATTTTAAAATCTAATATTCTAAGTAAATAAACATTGCCGATGGAGCATTTTATAGATCATTGTATATGTTCTTCCTATTATCTGAAACACTGCAAAAGGAATACTTCTCTCAAGCTTTATTGCTTGGAGTCACTCTCATATGCACAGATTGATACAAGTTCTCAGCTGCTTCTGATGAGCTGCAAAGAGAGATGATGTCATGTTGGTTACCAATGATCTCTACTGGAGATCATTGGTTCTTCTGAGGCGCTGTTACCACTTATGTGACATTGCAGCAGCCTCACTAATTCATGCCACACACAACTGAAATGTTTGGCATACCATACTTAGGCTTAGAGGCAATGTCATCCCATGCACAGTAATTCACCAGGAAAGGTTTCAATGGCTAGCAACATGCTCTATTGCCCCATGGCCAGCTGACTGGCAGGGTCTTTCTCTCTCACGTGGGCATCTGGCAAGCAGTGAGCATCCAGCATTGGTAGTTTCTCACTGTGCTGCAGCTGCTCTCATAGATACTGGATGCCTGCTGCCAGGTAGAGCAAGGAGTCAGCATCTAGCACCAATAGTTTCTTGATGCACAGCTGCACGCTAACTGGCAGGCTCTCGCTCATGCACAAGAACCCCCAATTACCAGCCAGCCAGCACAGTGTGAGAACTATCCATGGGACAACAGAGCATGTTCTACTCTCTACCTGTTGAAACCTTTCCTGGTTTGACTCCAAGCAAGTAAATATATGTTAATGTTCATTCTAGACTTCTCTGTATTGGATGGGGGTGCACTAAATTCATACTTTGCCTAGAGTACCAAAAACCCTTGGGCCAGCCCCAGTTAGGCTGTTCATAATTCGTTTATTTCCAATACCAGAACTTAGTCCTGGAACATGTGACGCCCTGTTAAACACTGGAATAAATAGAGAGTCTTAACTTGGAGCTTGAGCAGACATTGTGTTCAACACCAGTGAGAATCCGAGTGGGATATAAATGTAAAAATAAAATTAATTGAGTGATTGATTGATTGATTGATTGATTAGTACTTCCAGGATAGAGAGTGCTGCATGCTTCCAGAGATCCCTGTGCTAGCAGCTCTCATTTTTGAAGTTAAGATCTGAGAAAAATGGATTGAAATGTAGGCATAGAGGAAGTAGAGGCAATGCACCCATTGGGAATATGGCATTCTAGAGAGAGTCCACACCAGCAGCAGTGGACCAAAAGAAACTGGGTGTGTTCCCAAAAGCACCATTAAGCATAGTCCTGATGAACTTACAGGCAAAGCTGTGAAGAAACAAAAATTCAAATGAGTCTGTAGCTGCCTCCAGAGAAAGGAAGGACCTCTTTGTATGTCCCTGAACTGCAGAAGGGATGGACACACATGCCCAGGCTGCTTCTCTTCTGGAGATTGAAGATGGCTGGAAAGATCATCAGGAAGTAGTTCTACAAGCAGGTAGAAAGAAAAGTAAAGGGGAGAACATGCAGCTCATTCACCTAAAAAAAAAGGGCATCTGTGATGTGCTGTTGTGCAGCTTGTCCACCTTTTTACATTGATTGATACTTTGAGTCCCCATCAGATGGAATTAGCAAAGCGTGCCAAAAAAAAACCACTGAGGTGAATTCCCAAGAGCCCAAATGGTAATTTATTATCTGATTGTCTGTAAAGCCCAATATGTTTTGAAGTAGTTGTTCTAAAAAAGACTTGCTTCAAACAACAGTAAGTATCTCACAACTAATGTGGCCAGAGCAATAGGTACAGGGTATAGAAATGGTTAGCCACCTAATGGCGCAGCGGGGAAATGACTTGAATAGCAAGCCAGAAGTTGAAACCCCTCATGTATTCTACCAAAGAAAAACCACAGGGCTCTGTGGTCACCAGGAGTCGACATCGACTCGACGGCACACTTCGCTTTACAGAAATGGTTGGGATCTGTGTTTCTTATTCATTTCCACCAGTGACATGTTTCTGCTTTTCAGCCCATCCCTGGCAAATAGAAAAGCTGGCACCTCCCACCTTCCTGGTATTGTCTTCAAAACAAACAGATCAACTCTGACCCTAACCTGGTATATCAAGTAAAAATCAAGGATTGATGTCATGTTTTAGGCCCAATTCACACAGCAGCTCAGCATGTGTGTTCATGTTGTACAGGGCTGATCAGTAATCTGACTTTGATACCAGGGAAGAGACTAGAACAGATTGTAAGAATTTAGTCTTGATAACTTCATCATAAGCATCTTGATAACAGTACGATGAACAGTGGAAGCCAGCATGGATTTGTCAAGAAAAATCCTGCAAGACTAATCTTATCTCTTGTTTTGGTCACCTTACTAGCTCAATGGGTTGTGGGAATAGTCCAATTTTGCTTGATTTCAGCAAAGCATTTGACAAAGTTCCTAATGATATTTTAGTTAGCAAATTGGTCAGATGTGGGTCTAATGATAACACCATCAGGCGGAATCACAGCTGGTTGGAAAACTATATTCCAGGAGTGCTCATCAACAGCTCCTCATAAAACTGGGGGGAAGTTTTGAGTGGGGTGTTGCAGGGCTCCATCTTGGGCCTAGTACTCTTCAATATTTGTATCAGTGACTTAGATGGAAGGGCTGGAGGGAATCCTCATAAAATTTGCAGATGACACAAAACTGGGAGGGACAGTTAACACATGGCATCATGGAACTATAACATGTTATTTGGAACCAGTTACCAGGATAAGAGCCTCAATCAAGTATGTGAAATAAATATAATGACAGTAACACAAGTGCAGATGAGAAAATGAAAGGAATATTTAATAATGGTTTCTAAAATGACTATTTAAATATAGTTGGACTTGGAATGTTTTGATTCCCACCCCCTATTCTTGGTACCCCTATGGCTTCAGTATATCTTTTGATTTGTAGGAACTCATTTAGAAAAGCAGCAAATTTGGAACAGGTTTTGCTAAAGTTCAGCCACACATGTAGTTGTGTTTTAAGGCCTGTTGTACTTTAAGAATATAAGAATGTAAGAAGAGACCTGCTGAAATCAGGCCCAAGGCCCATCTAGTCCAGCATCCTGTTTCGTACAGTGGCCCATCAGATCCCACTGGAAGCCACAGGCAGAGGTTGAGGGCATGCCCTCTCTCCTGCCATTACTCCCCTGCAGCTGGTACTCAGAGGCATCCTGCCTTCGAGGATGGAGGTGGCCTATAGCCCTCCAACTAGTAGCCAATGATAGACCTCTCCTCCATTAAGTTATCCAAACCCCTCTTAAAGACATACAGGTTGTTGGCTGTCACCACATCTTGTGGCAGAGAATTCCACAAGTTGGTTATGCGTTGTGTGAACAAGTACTTCCGTTCGTTGGTCCTAGATTTCATGGCAATCAATTTCATGGGAGGACCCCTGGTTCTAGTGCTATGGGAGAGGGAGAAGAATTTCTCTCTATCCACTTTCTCCACACCATGCATGATTTTATAGACCTCTATCATGTCTCCCCGCAGTTGTCTTTTTTCTAAACTAAAAAGCCCCAGGTGTTGTAGCCTTGCCTCATAAGAAAGGTGCTCTTGGCCCCTGATAATCTTGGTTGCCCTCTTCTGCAGCTTTTCCAGTTCGACAATGTCCTTTTTTAGATGTGGTGACCAGAATTGTATGCAGTACTCCAGGTGTGGCCACACCATAGTTTTGTATAAGAGCATTATAACATTAGAAGTTTTATTTTCAGTTCCCTTCCTAATGATCCCTAGCATGGAATTGGACTTTTTCACAGCTGCCACACATTGAGTCAACACTTTCAACGAGCTGTCCAACACAACCCCAAGATCCCTCTCCTAGTCAGTCACCTACAGCTCAGATCCCATCAGTGTATACTTGAAGTTGGGGTTTTTCGTCCCAATGTGCATCACTTTACACTTGCCAACACTGAACCGCATTTGCCATTTTGTCGCCCACTCACCCAGTTTGGAGAGATCCTTTTGGAGCTCCTCACAATCCGTTTTGGATTTCACTACCCAAAAAAGTTTGGCATCATCTGCAAATTTGGCCACCTCACTGTTTATGAATAAATTAAAAAGCACCGGTCCCAGTACAGATCCCTGGGGGACCCCACTTCTTACTTCCCTCCATTGTGAAATCTCTCCATTTATACCTACCCACTCTTTCCTGTCTTTCAACCAGTTAGCAATCCACACATGTACGTGTCCCCTTATCCCATGACTGCTAAGTTTCCTCAGGAGTCTTTGATGAGGAACTTTGTTGAAAGCTTTTTGGAAGTCCTGGTATGTCAACTGGATCACCTTGATCCACACACTTGTTGACACTCTCAAAGAACTCCAAAAGGTTGGTGAGGCAAGATTTACCTTTGCAGAAGCCATGTTGGTTCACTCCCAGCAGGGCCTGCTCTTCTATGTGCTTTACAATTTTATCCTTGAGGATGCTTTCCATCAGTTTGCCTGGAATGGACATTAAGCTAACCAGCCTGTAATTTCCCGGATCGCCCCTGGATCCCTTCTTGAAAATCGGTGTTACATTTGCTACTTTCCAGTCCTCTGGTACAGAGCCCGATTGCAGGGATAAGTTATATATTTTAGCAAGGAGGTTGGCAATTTCATATTTGAGTTCTTTGAGGACCCTTGGATGGATGCCATCTGGCCCTGGAGATTTGTTAGTTTTCAGTTTTTCCACACAGTTTGGAACATCATCTCTTGTCACTTCTATCTGACTCAGTTCTTTAGCCTCCATTCCCGAAAAGCCTGGTTAAGGAACAGGTATATGCTCAGTATCCTCTGCCATGAAGATGGACACAAAGAATTCATTTAGCTTCTGTGCAACCTCCATATCCTCCTTAATAATCCCTTTCACTCCCTCATTGTCTAATGGTCTAACCGTCTCCCTGGTAAGTTTCCTGCTTCTGATGTATTTGAATAAATTTTTCTTATTCCCCTTGATACCTTTAGCTAAATGTTCCTCAAACTCTCTTTTTGCCTCCTTTATTGTCACCTTGCATTTCTTTTGCCATAGTTTCCGTTCCTTTCTGTTCTCTTCATTTGGACAGGCCTTCCAATTTCGGAAGGAAGTCTTCTTCCCTTTTATGTCTTCCTTGATGTTACCTGTTAGCCATGCTGGCATCCTCCTGGATTTAGTGGTACCTTTCCTCCTTTTGGGTATACAATCTAACTGGGCTTCTAGTATTGTAGTTTTGAGTAAACTCCATGCACTCTGGAGAGATGTTACTTTCCTTGTTTTCCCTTTCAGCTTTCTTTTCACCATACTCCTCATTTTGGAAAAGTTTCCTCCTCAGAAATTTAAAATGTCTGTGTTAGACTTCCTTGGTGATTCTCTCCCCACATGTATGCTGAATTTGATCACACTATGGTCACTGTTCCCTAAATGGTAGATTACACTGACATCACGCACCAGGTCCTGGGTGCCACTCAGAATTAAGTCCAAGGTTGCCTTCTCTCTGGTTGGTTCCAAGACCAACTGTTCTAGGGCACAGTCATTCAGCGCATCTAGAAATTGGGAAGTGCCGCCTCCCCTGCTTTCTGTCTTCATACTGTTTTTGTTGGCTGTTTACAGTATTTAGATATAGTTTATTAGAAGGATAGGTCTCAGCTGTAATGGTCAACTATTTCACTGTACAAACAGCCTTTCTCAAGAATATGAGAGCGGGATTTGTACTTAGGTTCTCTTCTCCACCAGGCTCCTTGTCATCACAGGGGACGTTCCAGGCTTCCCCGCATACTTCCTGCTAAACTTCTGCAAAACTCCAACATACTGTTTGCTATCCCTGTTGGCTATGTTCTGTTGGCTATGCTCTCAGGCCTTCACCTCTTATGTCGAGAGTAGTCTTCCAACTGAGACACAGGATGTGAGTCAAAGGAATGTCAAAGGAATGTGGGGCCTCACCCAGCCCTATCTCACCACACCTCCTCCAGGCAGGGACAAACAAAAACATTGGAGTTTGCTAGCGCTGGCAAATGCTAGCCTTGGCAAATAACACACACAGAGAGAGACACTAGGACTTATCCCTTGAAGACAAACCAGCCCCTGAGAATCTCCCCTCCTCCTGTTAGTTAGTTTGAAGGGGGGGGGAGACTAGATGTTTAGAAAAGCTTGCTCACCAACTCAAGCTGTGTTTGCTCTTCACAGAGTAGTCTTCCAACTGTGCTTTGTATTTCTTCCTTCTGTTTCACACAGGAGATCCTTCCTTCCTGTGGCTAAGAGGGGCCTTCACAGGACTGCAACCTAGAGAGAAGTACAACTCCAAAAATGCCACTAGTGAAAAAGGTGCTCTCTCTAAACCCAGCGGCCATTTCCACCCTCATCATGAGAACTAGAAATGATCCAGAAGGGAGGTGAAGGGGTTTACTGAGCCATAGAGAGAGAGCCAATCTAGCTAGTCAGCAGCATTGGTGCCAAAGAAAGGGCAAGAATATGGAATTTTAAAACATCAACTCAATATATCTATAAGGCTTGGAGAGAGGCACCAGAAATAGGAGAAAAATTTGTTGAAGCAATCTTCGTGCTCAAATTCCTGGGCATTTAATATCCTGGATGACACGTTTCCTACATCTTGGACAAGGGATCCAATTCCTGGACTATCCAGGCCAGTCCTGGAATGTGGCAACTCTACCCTGCACAGAGCAGAGGCATGGTCTAGATGGCCCCTTCAAGTTCTATAATTCTGGGATGGTACATTGGGCTCTCAGGCACACACACTCAACTACAATTAAAGTGTGTTTCATTCTCCAGTGTCCTTGTGCCTATATCCATACATACATATGCCATGTAAATTATGTGGCCAAGACTTTTTTGTGTGTGGTGATAGATGCATTGTTTGGGCAGGGCGTGTTTATGCATGGGGGCCTCAGAACAGCATATACATTCAGGGAAGGGGCAAGGAGAGTCTGACTTGCTTATGCGACTCAGCCCTTATAGTATAGAACATAGGATATTTGCGACTCATAGTATAGAACATAGGACATTTGTTTCCCCTCAGTATATAGCCTTCAGTACCTTTTACTGTGATAGGTCAAAATATCTGATTTTAAGGGAGAAATATAAGAATTTGGGGTATACCTTAACAGACTTCATCTGCAAGCATCAATCAGTTTCAAATATCTTGCCAATTCATTAGGAAAATACAAATGAGATACTCTTTTCTTTCTTTCAGACTCAGCACTTCCCCAGAGAAAACATTGTAATTTCCTAACACTATAGTTTATCCCTGGCCTTCCTTAAACATATTTTTGAAGAATTCCTCACATAGCTTCCTCCAATGAAACGCCTTGTGTTCAAATGAGACATTTGTTATAAACATTAGTGTGTATAATTAGATTTCAGTCTGAAATTGTATATCTTTAACTTATATAGTTGCTGATTCCAAACAGCAAACTGCTGGAGAAACGATTAATATATTTTAAAATGAAATGAAGGGGATTCTCTCCCCCCCCCAAATAAAGCTAGCTAATGCAATTTAAATAAAAGAAGTTGATAGCTAATTTCACTCTATTTAATGTATTATAATTATATGATTACCTATAGAAACTCTGTAGTATGTTATACGAAAGATCAAAGTTACTGAAAAGTCAGCATGTAATTAGTTTCTTGCTTTGGAGCATTAGGTAGAATTACCACAAAGAGGCAAAAACTATCATTTTATAGAGGCCCTTAGGAGATTTATAATGATGGTAGACAAATATATGCATACAATATCAGTTGGTGTGCTAAAATTTAATTTTCTTGAGGAAATATGGTTGAAGGTGATCACAATACATGGGGATGTTCTTATTTTAATATTGGTGGATATTATTATTAGAGAATCATATCAAAAGATATGTCACCAGGGAGAAAATATCATTTATAAATTGCTAATGAGTAGCAAACAGTGCGTAGCTTGGAGGTATAAGACATCTTTTCACAATAAGCATTTATGATCAAACACAAAAGATCAAGTGGGGGAAAGAAAGAACTTAGGATCTATATTTTATCTTTTGGTGCTCAACAACATTTTCTATGGTTAAATGGGGTTATACAATGGATAAATTGAAATTCACCCTCATTATAAAGGCAAAAAAGAATCTCTTTCCTCTTCTCTCTGATATAGGGCTTACTCTATGGTGGCCTTAGGCAATGTTGTGTCCTATTAGGATACCCTCATTAGAACACCAGTGCTTTCAGGATTCTTTCTTCCCAAATATAAAGTTATAAAGAAGGTAAGTAGTGCAATTAGAACTTGGAGGTCAGTGATACCCTGCTGTGTTAGATACTGAAGAGGTTTAACGGCTTGTGATCAAACCCAATGTGAAAAGTTGTTACTGTTTCTCTGAACAAAAAAGCAATTCATGTTAGCCATTGTTTCCATTGTTATTGAAAGGACCATGTAAGATGCCACCATGTTGACAGATTAAATATTCTGCTTGTGTACATACTTTTAATCTCTTCCCATCAATTATCTGACACATTTGATGCCATAAATGTATGGCTGCATGGTATGATACAGAAGAAGTCTCATGCTTCGCCCAATTCTGCTTTTCTCTGGAACAGGTGGCATTGCAATATAGTCTCACTGAGACTATGGTCAAGTCACCATGCCTCTCCATGAACTTCAAAAGTGGGGTGGCAGGATACACCAGGAAGCAAGAAAGTGCTTCAGTTCTCATATAAAGGGAGCATTGCAATAGTCTACTTTTGCTGGTTGTAATTGGTAGTTGAGACTGATCAGCAGGGAAAAGAGTGATGGAGCTATTATCAGTTCCTTGTTTTAGATCCTGTGAGCTCATTTATTTCTTCTCTCTGGTGTAGTACATCTCTGGTGTGGTGCAGCCTCCTCCCCTGTAGAGAGTGTGTACACATCAGAAGCCCAGCTTGACAGGCAGGGAACCTGTCAGTAAGGGAGGCAATGGGACGAAGATCCACAGTGCCACTACCACCCACCCACAGTCATGGCCCTCACAGCTTTCAACCTAGTATTTCTATAATTGGGATTTCATCTGTTAGAATTCGACTATACTTGAGGCTCTGAAAGAACACAGGGTAAAATCAAACATCTAATTTCTACTTGCTGTATAATAAGCCATTGTTCTGAAGCCTCCATTTGTGAATGTATGGTCCTCCTGTCCTCCTTTGGGGGGAAAAAAAAACCCCTCTTCCCTGTGTATTTACAGAGATGCCGTTTTCATAACGTCTGTAGGGCTAACTAGCACACAGAAGATGCCCCCAGCTAGCAGCATTTGGGCACAGCATGATTCAGGGACAGATATACATACACGCACACAAAAAGATCAGAATGGAGCACAATGAGTTTACTGTCACAGTGAGCAAAATTCTTAAACCAAGATTAACCTTGAAGCTCAAATGCGATAAAAACAAATAGAAATTTCTCCACAGGAATAAGAGCGTAATATAAAGGAAAGTATTTCATAACTCACGTAACTTTAATTAATGGGGGGGGGATCCTGGCAGGATACATTCTGTCTTGGAATGATATGCTTAAATGCGTATTCAGAGTTCGGACACAGATGACACTTACATCTCATTATTGACACACATTCTGAGCCTATAGATGGCATAGCTCTTGGCTGGTGCTATAGTAGCCGTGGTAGCTACTTCAGTGCATTGCAGTTATACTGGCATCCTATATGGGATCCAATAGCCACAGTATAGTTGTTTCATTAGAACTAACTAAAATGTCACAAAACTGCAAGCAACAATTTTTGTGTTATTCCTAGGTGGGATCAGACTGTCTTTCTACAGTATTTGTCAGATGCAATCTTATTATTATGGCTTACTGCAGTACATCAAGTACGTATTTTACACCAAGACAGATAATTCCTTAGTGATCAAATTGTGTTTAGGAATCAGATAAAATGCAGGTGAGCTATCACCTTTCCTGCCCTGGGCATGTTCTCCCTATACCAAGGCAGCACAACTTCAACCCTCCAGCTGCTGCTATACTACAACTCCCATCATCCTCAGCTGCAGTGGCCAATAGTCAGGGATGATAGGAATCACAGTTTGACATCTACAAGAGGGCTGAAGTTGTGCAGCTGTGCCCTACACCCTTCTGACAATCAATAGCACCTTAGGACACCATTGCTAAACACATTACATCAAGAGGTGCTGGTGTAGCAATGTCCACACATGCTGTTGTGGCTGTACAGTGTTCTAGGTGTGCTTGCATGTCCAGCATGATACAAGTTCTGAAATTGTGTTGGCACAGCAATTGTCACATACATGTAGAAGCAGTCCTTCCATATTATGTATATGCACTAGAAAGTGTACTGGATTGAGCAGTTAGTCAATCAGCTCATACCTTCATAACAGTTCCTCCATGATGTTCTTTCTCTACTATACCTCTTGTACTCAAATACCTAAGTATTATCATGCACACATAGTACCTAGCATGAGGATTTTTATGCAGAGATCAGTGCATTGCCCTTTAGGGTTTTTAATTTAGAAAAAAGGTAACTAAAGAGGAACACAATTGAAGCTTACAAGATTATGCATGGTGTAGAGAAAGCTCTACACTAGAACCAGAGGTCAGCCAATGAAACTGTTTGGCAAGAGATTTAGGATGAACAAAAGGAACTACTTCTTCACATGGTGCATATTCTTTATTCACCCTGTTTCTCCTATTGCAAGCAACTCTTGGTCATGGGGATTACACAAAGTTTCTGCCACAACTGGAGAGGTAAATACCTGCTTAGGTATTTCCCTCAGGCTTTTAGTTAGCAACTGTGGGAAACAGTATTCTGGCATCAACAGACCTTGGCCTGATCCAGCAAGGCTCTTCATATGTTCTCATATATTTTTATGTTAGCAGACAAGTAATTCCCTGGATTTGTTAGTACTCCCCTCAAAATCAGGGTCCCAGACACAACTAGACAACTAGCTGCATGTGTGTATTAGATACATTGATCCAAGCAATTATTATAACATTGACTCATAATGATCCTGGGAACTCCAAACTAAGGAGTTCATTTCTGCCCATTTCCAAAATTCACCACGGCACTATCAGTAACAAAAACATGTGTATATTAAGAGCTATTAACAAGATTGTTTGCTGTGGGAAACAAGTTTCTACTCTGGCCCTCTTGTGTATATGTTTGAACTTTTAATTCAGATAAGGGAGCTATCCATAAAGATAAAGTAACATTTTCCAACCAAAACACAGAATCCTCATGCCTTTCTTATGGGAAAATTATAAACAAACAAAAATATATTGATACAATTATGTGAAGATTAATAGATAAAAACAAGAGAAGTGGAAGAGAATGAAAGGTAAACAAACTTCATAGAGTTTGCTTTGTATCAGTGATGGATTATTACTTTGCTAAATACTCTGCTGTCTACAGAAAAGAACCAAACTACATTGAAGCCTTAGCACTGGTTAAATTGTTTTATTCCCGTGTATGCATGTGCATACACCTGCAAGCACTGTTTGTAAATGTTCATCCAGACCCCATGATCTTAAATGGAGTTTTAAAGAGCAATATAATAACAATATACTAAAGAGCCATATAATAACAAGCACAGAATTATTGCAAAAATCATCCCTGTGTTATGTAAGAATTAATGCACTGAGAGAGTTGACATTTCAATGCCATATACAAACCTTTTTGTATAATATAGCCTGTCAGAATAGCTATACTATTCATTACATATTTACACTTACACTTGTAGAAGTGTAATAAGTGTTATAAGTGTAGGTGTAAAATTTACACTTACTTGGTAATAGAGTCCCCATAAATCCAAAGGACTTACTTACAGGTACTTACTTATAGGTACATAACTTTAGGATCATGTGACTCTAACAAGTCATCATGCTCTATTCAGCTTTGCTGAATAGAGACACAGACATTTGGGTATGTTTTGGATTTTTTTAAGAGAGAGTGAAATACACCAAATTATAAGGTTCCATATGGTCCGTTCTAAATATTTTTTCATATTTATATTTCACCCTTCCTCCAAGGAGCTCAGAGTAGTATACATGAATGATGGAGTTATTACTCCATTTTATCCTTGTTGCAATTCTGGTTAGGTTTAACCCTTTTCAGACATTACACTGTATATACATACAGGCAGGACTGGCCCAAGGACAAATAGTACACAGAGCGAGGCGTGCCTTGGGCTCCCTTCTCACCCAGTTAGTTCATCATCAATGCCAAGTTGTGTTGCTTGTGCAAAACCTAGGAGTGTGACAGGTCCTTCTGTTCCCTGGTGTTCCCCACAATATCCTTGAAAAGCCACACATCCTATGTGTGATGCCAGACACGGGGGGCATGGTTTAGCTTGCGGAAAAAATCAGCAATAATTAATTAATTAATTATAATTAAACATTAAAATCATATAAAACCCAATATTAGAAGTATTAAAAATTATAAATCTAATCTTAAGCTTACAGTGCAGCCGGAGCAACTCTCCCTGCCTTTAAAAAGGCCATTATTATTATTATTATTATTATTATTATTATTATTATTATTATCATTATTACATTTATATCCCGCTCTTCCTCCAAGGAGCCCAGAGTGGTCTACTACATACTTGAGTTTCTCTTTCACAACAACCCTGTGAAGTAGGCTAGGCTGAGAGAGAAGTGACTGGCCCAGAGTCACCCAGCTAGTTTCATGGCTGAATGGGAATTTGAACTTGGGTCTCCCCGGTCCGAGTCCAACACTCGCCACACTGCGAACGCAGTGCTGGTCGATCTTGCTTGCAATCAGGGCTGCATAGCCCCATTTGTGAGCTAAATCCAGCCAGCGCCATGTTCGCAGCATGGCCAGGAGCAGCCCCCCATGCCTTTTAAAAGCAGGGAGAGTTGCTCCGGCCGCCTGGCCAATTTTGCTCACAAACAGGGCCGTGCAGCCCCGTTTGCAAGCTAAACGACACCCCCTGAATCTGCCATCAGACACAGGGGGTGTGGTTAACCTTTACCCCCTGTGTCTGATGTCAGATGCTGACGTCTGACACGGGACGGGGCCAGAGGGGCCATGGTGGTGGGCTGAACCCTCCCTCTGCCACTGGGCAGTACATTCTGCAATCAGTGGACCACCAAGCTCAACTTGACACTCCCTTCAAGCAGGCACTTGTGAGACCACCCAGCTCGCCCACATCTAAGGCTGGACCTTCATACAGGTATCTGTACATATGTACATGTTTCTGTGTCAATTACTGTACATGCATTCATCTTAAAAGTGAACCTGGGTGCAGACCCCACTGAATATAGGATACAGATAGGAAGTATACTACTGTATGTGCATTGCTCTAAATTGGTCATTTCAAATTATATTTCAGCTGCCATCTGACTACATGCAAAAAGAACATGTGTGTACCATGAGCATTCAAGTCCTCCCCCACCTCCTGGCATTCTGGGGCATCTTTTCCCGATCAGATGGGGAATGGTTTATTTATGTAATGTATTTCTATACCGCCCCAAACCTGTTTCTCTGGGTGGTTTACAATTGAAATCATTTAAACATTACAATCATTAAAATCATTTAAAACCCAGCATTAAAAGTGTTAAAAACTATAAATCTAATGATTTGGTGACCAAATATGTCTTCAGTGCCTTTTTAAAAGTTGCTAGAGATGGGGAGGCTCTTATTTCAAGAAGGAGTACATTCCAAAACCCAAGGGCAGCAACAGAAGAGGCCCGTCTCTGAGTAGCCACCAGATGAGCCGGTAGCAACCGTAGACAAACCTCTCCAGATTATCTCAATGGGTGATGGGGTTCATGGCAAAGAAGACATTCTCTTAAATACCCAGGGACTGAGCTGTTTAGGGCTTTATAATAACCAGCACCTTGTATTTTGCCCAGAAACTTATTGGCAGCCAGTGTAGCTCTTTCAACACAGGAGTAATATGGTCTCTCCTAGATGACCCAGAGACCAACCTGGCTGCCACCTTCTGTACCAACTGCAGTTTCCAGAATACATACAAAGGTAGCCCCACATAGAACACATTGCAGTAGTCCAGCCTGGAGGTTACCAGTATATGAACCACCATTCTGAGGTTGGTACATATTCTGAGACACTCTACACATGGCCCAAATGCTAATACGAATTCACTCCATAACCCACAACCGATCTGTTTGTACGTACAGTATGCTGTACATAGAATGTATGTATGTATGTTGAAAATAACCTTATGTTCAACTTACAGGACTTGTGTTCCTGACCAAATGTCACCCAGTGAATTTCATGTCCTGCAGAACTGGATTCAAACTCAGGTCTCACCAGTCCATCTACCTGTCCATCTAGTCCATCTACTACACCACACAGACACCCAGTGAATCAGAGAAGAAACATAATGTAGTTCCTTTAGATGGAGAAATAAAACACCAGGTATATTAATATATGGCATAAGTGACAGTCTCCACAAACACAGGTGATATTTTTCCTCAAAGAAAGGAAAAAAAGAAATGAAATTGGTAGATCTCTATCCTGCCATTGCCTCAACAGCTGACACATCCACCAGGATGTAATCAGAAATCATATACTCACTGCTGAGGAGCTATAATTAAACTGGATTTAATTTTAATAGAATTTCTCCCCAGAAAGGAGAGAAGGAAAAGAAAAACATCTCTACCTACAGTGTTGTTCAAACCTCCTAATCTTTTATGGAAACAATTACACAATTCCTGTGTTTTGCCTCAACATTTTCAAAACAAATCATCTTAAGAAGGAAGGCTAATAAAAACTTTTCTATTAATGGTGAAAAGTTGCTTTTGTAAAGGTTAAGGAGATCAACAGTATCAGATGCTTCCAGCAGAATGGTGTTTCCACCCAACACATGCTTTTAATAATAACCGGAGCTGAAGTCCAGGGGTGTGTCTGTGTGTGTGTGTGTGTGTATTTACACACATAACTCATATCCTTTTATCCTTCCTTGAGAGACAACACTGTGTCTCTCTAGGGATAAGCAAGACTAGGATAACTTTATTCATATTAATGCAAAATGAATGTATTTTTATTAATCTGGATTTGTTTTATTAGTATGCTGTGATTTGATTAGCACTGGAAAGCAGGTAAGAGGAAAAGCTCTCAGTTAAATTGGGCTTCAGCTGTTGCTTATTAGATGCAGGCTAATGATTCAGCTATCTTCTTTGAGGGTTTCCTAAGTTCTATAAGGGCAGACACAGAAATAAGTCCAGTCATGCATGCTCATCACTTGATGGCTACAAACATCAAGTGATCACACACACACACACACACCCCTCAGCTTTCATAAACGGATATGATGCACACAGCCAATCCCTTCAAACTGCTGGACATCACTTTAAACTCAATACTTCCCCATTGGGCAGTTTCCATAATCAGGTACAAAGCAGTAACTGACATCCCGCAGTGTAATGAGAGCAGTTCTGAGCCACCCACACTAAGGGAAAAGACTTAAAGTGATGCACCTGCACTGTGGGGGCACTACTTAGCTTGTTTCCAATCTGTGCAGTGCTTCCAGAGTATGGGCATCCTACTTCAAGTATTTGTGTGCCGCTGCTCGTTCCTTAGACACCTGCAGCAGTGTGAGCAGTTCAGAACTGCCCATATTAGACTGGAACCTGTGAGGTAAGCCATTGACTGTTACTAAGTAATCCAATGCGTGACCCTCAGAAGCGAAAAAGTACTTTTGGAAGGAGTGGAGAGCAGTGTAAATCTCTCCCCCCGCCCCCATGCACACCCTGCCATGCTGAGCTCTGAAGCAGCCTCTCTATGAGGATGCAGCTCCTGCTCTGTCTTCCTAACCACTGGATGACAGCCACCGAGGGCAAATGAAGAAAATTCAGAAAGCATTTCCCTCACTGAACAAAGACTGCAATCCCTTTTAACACAGTCACCATCTCCTTTTCAATTCAGCGCTAATTAAGGATGGGGAGGAATTACATTGTGGATTTTTCTTTAACATATTAGACAAATCCAGTAGCCATTTTGGAAACAGAAACCAGTCTCCTACTTGTTGCTAAGACCAGATATCCTCCCCATTTCCTCTATCATATCCTATCTTGTATCCATCCTTTTGCCACATTGTAGTTCTTACCTGTTCTGTCTGTTAGCATTTCACAAAGCTGTGATGATGATGATGATGATGATGATCCCTTTCATAGCCTCATTGTGAATGACTTGACAGTTTCAATAGCTCCAAGAGGAAGAGAATTGTTGATGTCTTCCTCAGTTCATACTAGAGTTTATCTTTCTTAAGATCTGCTGGAGCACAACTTTATCACAAAATAACTGAGGAGCAAGTGAGAAGAAGAACATAGTATTTAATTTGTACTTGTAAGGTATGATTTCAAAAACCTTGATTGCCTTGATTCTCCACCCATTGAAGTGAAAGGATTTTCACCAATTATTTTTCTGAGTTCATTAAAGCAGTGTTGCATTATTATTTTACTTTTAAGGCATACTTTTCATATTAAAGGAAATAATGTGGTTTGAGCATGTGCTGTGTAAGGCTGGTATAAGCACTGTTCTCGATATAGGCCTTATTGAGGCACCTGTCGCGTGCAGCTGCAGCTGTGTGAAAGCCACTTTTCTAATGGGATCCCATGTGGCTGGTGGCCACATGTAAAGGATGCTGCAGCCATGTGGATGTATTCCCCATGCAATCAGGATCTTCCTCCTAGCAGAAGGAAGAGCTAAGTAGCACAGCTGTGGAGAGGAAATAGCACCTTTGGGTCTTGACAGACCACACAGCTGTATTGTGAAACACCATGTCCAAGGCTCCTGGCGGGAAGCCAGCTTCTGCCAGTGTTATGTCAGTCATATTCTCCTGTGTACCTTTGGACCTTTAGGTCCTAAGTCTTAAATAATAGAGAAGGGGCAATTAGATTGCTTTCTCTCTTGCATGCAGACGTAGCTTCCAAGGGTCACTTGTTCAAAGAGGGAGAATTTGTGTTCAGAAGTGCTACATGTGATGACTTGTGTCTTTCTTACATGCCCTTTTTTGTTCATATACCTTTGCACCTATGTTAGAGGTCAATGGTAAGTTACTGTAAGTGGGGAAATAACCATAATAAAAAAATTAATACTTCACAATTTCCTCTTAGAAAGTTCCACATAACTTCAGAAAAGCAGACAAGCCCAAAGGTAGAAACAATCTATTATATATATGATCTGATATATCCAGCACAAAGAAGAGCCCTGGCTTTGGCTTGGCTGGATGTACTGCCCTCTTCAGTACTAGAGGATAGGTATAGGAAAGTTTCCTATTTGAAGAGACTGTGCCCTTGTGGTAGTGGGAATATTGAGACGGTTGGCCATGTGCTTCTGTATTGTTCTTTCTATCATGAGCTGTGTTCCAAATATATTGCTCCTCTCATTCTTAGATACCCTGACAATTCAGATGAATTTTATATCAACCTATTTCTTTCCAATAAACACACTTATGTCTCGCACTCAGTAGCCAAATTCTGTACGGCTGTGATTAAAATTCACTCATGGTGTGTCAGAAACAGTCAATTTTAATCGTCACTCCTTTTTTCTTTTTAATTTTGTTTTATCCTATATTTTTATCTCAATCTTCTTTGTAACTGATTCTACATATGTATATGCATGTATGTGTTTATATTGATATCTACCCTCAAGGTAGATTTACAGTGAGGAAAATAAGTATTTGATCCCCTGCTGATTTTGTCCGTTTGCCCTCTGACACAGAAATGACCGGGCTATAATTAGAATGGTAGGTTTATTGTAGCTGTGAGAGACAGAATAACAACAAACAAACCCTCAAAAACCCAGTGCCCAAAAGTCAGCGATGGATTTGCATTGTAGTGAGGGAAATAAGTATTCGATCCCTTCACAAAAGATGTCTTAGTACTTGGTGGCAAAACCCTTGTTGGCAATCACAGAGGTCTGATGTTTCTTGTAGTTGGCCACCAGGTTTGCACACAACCCAGGTGGGATGTTGTCCCACTCCTCTTTGCAGATCCTCTCCAAGTCAGAAAGGTTTCGAGGCTGATGTTTGGCAACCCGAACCTTCAGCTCCCTCCACAGATTTTCTATGGGATTAAGGTCTGGAGACTGGCTGGGCCAGTCCAGGACCTTCATGTGCTTCTTCTTGAGCCACTCCTTTGTTGCCTTGGCTGTGTATTTTGGGTCATTGTCATGCTGGAATACCCATCCACGACCCATTCTCAATGCCCTGGCTGAGGGAAGGAGGTGCTCACCCAATATCTGATGGTACATGGTCCCGTCCATCGTCCCTTCGATGCGGTGAAGGTGTCCTGTCCCCTTAGCAGAAAAACACCCCCAAAGCATAATGTGTCCACCTCCATGTTTGACGGTGGGGATGGTGTTCTTGGGCTCATAGGCAGCATTCCTCCTCCTCCACACACGGCGAGTTGAGTTGATGCCAAAGAGCTCAATTTTGGTCTCATCTGAGCACAACACTTTTGCCCAGTTCTCCTCTGGATCATTCAGATGTGCATTGGCAAACTGCAGACGGGCCTGTACATGTGCTGCCTTGAGCAGGGGGACCTTGCGGGCACTGCAAGATTTCAGTCCTTCACGCTGTAGTGTGTTACCAATTGTTTTTTTGGTGACTATGGTTCCAGCTGCCCTGAGATCATTGACAAGTTCCCCCCGTGTAGTTCTGGGCTGCTTTGTCACCGTTCTCATAATCATTGCAACTCCACGAGGTGAGATCTTGCATGGAGCCCCAGACCGAGGGAGATTGACAGTTATTTTGTGTTTCTTCCATTTGCGAGTTATCGTGCCAACTGTAGTCACCTTCTCACCAAGCTGCTTGGCGATAGTCTTGTAGCCCAGTCCAGCCTTGTGCAGGTCTACAACCTTGTCCCTGACATCCTTCGACAGCTCTTTGGTCTTGGGCATGGTGGTGAGTTTGGAAGCTGAGTGATTGCTTGCTTCTAAGGACAGGTGTCTTTTATACAGGTACTATAACAAGCTGGGATTAGGAGCACTCCCTTACAGAGGGTGTTCCTCATCTCAGCTCGTTACCTGCATATAGTGAAAAGACACCTGGGAGCCTGAAATCTTGCTGGTTGATAGGGGATCGAATACTTATTTCCCTCACTACAGTGCAAATCCATCGCTGACTTTTGGGCACTGGGCTTTTGAGGGTTTGTTTGTTGTTATTCTGTCTCTCACAGCTACAATAAACCTACCATTCCAATTATAGCCTGGTCATTTCTGTGTCAGAGGGCAAACGGACAAAATCAGCAGGGGATCAAATACTTATTTCCCTCACTGTATTTGATCTGGATTGTGTATTTGATCAAAGATCGCAATAAACTGAACTGAACTGAACTGAATATTTCAGCATAAAGATAACACTGATTCCTATATCAATCTCATACATAAGGTAAGCAGGGCTCCTTCTGGAAATCTTTTGTTTTCCAGAGAAATGAAATGTTCCAGGGACAGCCTCTACAATCAGTTTACGATCCAAAAATCTGATTCAAATTTTGAAGTGAAAACTGGTTTTACTAAATGCCAAATGTGTTTTCAGCCTGTGGTGAGACTGAGCATTTTTCCACAATGTCACTAGGATTGTCTTGAAAAATACCACATTTCCATAATTTTTTTCCATACACTGGCCAGCATTTTCCATGCCACAATGATCTTTTACAGACCTGATACAGTCAACTTCCATAAAAGATTCTAATTCTATTTCAATGGTATTTCACTCTATTCAAAGATTAGAAGAATGTATGGAACATCTAATTCCATTTGTTGATGTAATCATGTAGATACTGCCTTTATGCATATATGATGGAAATAGAAACATCTGGAATTTTTAAAAAGAACATTATAAAGAATATAAAGGACATTAATGACTATGAAATTCCATTGGATTCACTGATGTGTCATCTTTTGAGATTCTATAGTAATGCAGTTAGGACAAATCGTACTTCTGCTGTGTAAACTGCTTTGAGGATGTTTGTTGAAAAGCACTTTTTAATCACAATCTTGATCAAAATTTATTAGGAAATAATAATTAATAATAACTGCTCCAGTTTCACATGGTCCACTTCCCTTAATGGAAAGGCAGATAAGGGGATTTTGACATGCAATTTTGATGAACAAACACATGCATTATATGTTTGGGAAGGCTTAAGAACTAAGGATGGTTTGTCCTGTGAATGGCTGTGAAACACTTCATGCTATATTTTTGAATCTTTGTGGAAGAATGCCTTTTTTCAAAGACAGTATTACAAACAGTACAGCATCATAGTGGATGGCATCCTAATGAATGCTGCATGCATGCTTGAAACAACAGCATGCATGCAGCACTAGTCCTCTTGATTCCCAAGTGTGGGCACTCTTGTTCAAGTGTGTGATTATTTTGGCGCTCTCTCTGTGCTCTGGAAGCACTGTTTTAACAGCAGAAACACATCCCTGACTCTCAGGGATAGTCTCAGCATCACAGAGTACTTCCAGAGGGTGGGAAGAGCTCAAAATTGTCATGCTCCTGCTCAAGAGCACCTGCAACTAGCATTACATGAACACTGTTGTCTGAAGCACATGTATAGCATTAGTCAGGATGTCAACCACTGATCTTTAAACAGCAACTTTTTAACTGGTGGGGGGGAAGTAGTATAAACTCTATTCTTCAGTAGTATAAACTCTAATACTGATTTAATTTTGTGACTGTAACTTTGGTATAAGCATAAAACATGGTATAACATGGTATAAGCATAAAAAAGACAATGGATGAATAAAACTAAATGAACAACCAACAAAAATATATCTTTTGATCCTCATAAAGCTCATTAAAGTGTTCTACTGTTGTTATGCTGGGATTGCTAAATATGAGAATCTGGATAACTTGAGAAGATACATCTGTGGTCTGAAATCTCAACAGAAATTGCAAATATTCTCCATTCGAAACACTTTTTTTTGGTTAGGACAGAAGATGTACTTTAATCAAGCAAATTTCTCGCAGGTGCTGAGAATCTAATTCAGGTAAATTTAGCAATGACTACGTCCCATTGAAACCAATGTAATTGGTTTCAATTTTATTTAAATGAAATAAAAGTTCATTTTAATTATTCTGTTTTAAAGGAAACTTTATTTGGGTGGTGGCTGAATGTTCTAATGCCTATAGAATCTTCTCCATTCACTACAGTGGAATAAGTGGAATAAGCAATCTCAAAGAGACTTTTGTACTGCATTGTCTCCTCCACTAAAGTGGATTGACAAGTCTACATGCATAGGAGCTCTATGTGTGATGGAGATGTAGAGGCATAAATGAGGCACCACAGGGATGTTTTGCATGTGCTGCATATCTATCTGTCTGCTGTATCTGCTTAGCTCACTTCTTGGTGTTGTTTAGATGCCATCTGAAAATGTGCATTTTGACTATCATTGGAAAGTGCCAGCTGTCAACTGCCACATGTCAACTACACACACACTGGGGTACTCAGTTTATTTTTTAGAAACGAGGAGAGCTGGTCTTGTGGTAGCAAGTAGGGATGTGCGAACTGGTTTGAATCCGAACCAAGGTAGTTGGGAGGTTCGAATTCGAACCGAACCGGGGGTGGTTTGATTTGAACTGGATCAGACACCCAAAAATTGGTAGGATGGTATCTGACACCCAGGGGTACCTGTCACCCAAACTCCAAAGCAATCGGACACTCATACGATTTTTAATGAATTTTTGAAAATTATTTTTATTTTTTCTCATAGGATATAATGGGACTCGAACCAGGACATTATTCATTATTGTGGATCACCCATGGGTGCCAACAACCATGCAAACCCTGAAGCAATCAGACACCTCTATGATATTTTATGAATATTTGAAATATTTTTAATTATTTTCTCATAGAGTATAATGGGACCCAAACCAGTCCATATCCCCTATTGTGGAGCACCTAGGGGCACAAAAGCAGGGTGGGTGGTAGGCAGACAGGGTTGCCTACCACCCAAAAAATCCCAAGGCAATTGAACACTCCTCTGATTATTGGTGAATTGTTAAAGTATTTTTGAATTCCTCATAGAGAATAATTAGGATTGCAGCAAATGTATAGCTTCATGTAGGGGGAAAAGGGGTGTTGTAAAGTGGAGTGTGGTGGCTGGTAGTTCCTAGGGTGGGCAAGGAAGCTATCAGAATTATTTGAAAGAAATTGGGCAAAGGGCTGATTTTTAAGGGATTTTTGAAGTTTACGCGTCTTTAAGGTTTTTCTCCATAAAGAAGCATGGAGGTGTCAGCAAATGTATAGCTTCACATCGGGGGCAAAGGGGTGGCCTAGAGCAGTGTGGGGTTGGTGGTAGTGCCAGGTAGGGGCAAGGAAGCTACCTGAATTTTTTCAAAGGATTTGGGCAGAGGGCTGATTTTTTGGTGAATTGTTGAAGTTTACGTGTATTTAAGGTTTTTCCTCATAAGGTATATGGAGCTTTCAGCAGCCCCATAAGTGCCCTTGGGGGGCACTGGGGTGGCCCAGAGCGAGTGGTGGTGTAGTGCACATATGGTGCCAACCACCCCCATGGGTTTCTAACCCGTGGGATACAGGGTTCTGTTGTTCCTGAGGTATTGAGTGTGAATTCTATGATAGCATATTAGAGTGGATTCATGGTGTCTCATTGAAAATCTCATTTGCTATAATAGAATCCACACTCAATACCTCAGAAACAACAGAACCCTGTACCCCATGGGTTAGAAACAATTCTCCAAAAATCAGCCCTCCTAATTATTCTCTATGAGGAATTCAAAAATACTTTAACAATTCACCAATAATCAGAGGAGTGTCCAATTGCCTTGGGATTTTTTGGGTGGTAGGAATCCCTGTCTGTCTACCACCCACCCCGCTTTTGTGCCCCTATGTGCTCCACAATAGGGCATATGGACTGGTTTGGGTCCCATTATACTCTATGAGAAAAATAATTAAAATATTTCAAATATTCATAAAAAAATCATGGGGTGTCTGATTGCTTCAGGGTTTGCATGATTGTTGGCACCCATGGGTGCTCCACAATAAGGAATAATGTCCTGGTTCGAGTCCCATTATATCCTATGAGAAAAAAAAATAATTTTCAAAAATTCATTAAAAAATCGTATGAGTGTCCGATTGCTTTGGGGTTTGGGTGACAGATACCCCTGGGTGCCAGATACCATCCTACCAATTTTCAGGTGTCTGAACCAGTCCAAACTGGTCCAAACCGGTTCAAACCAGTTCAAATCCGAACCGGACCAGGGGGTGGTTCGAACAAAACCAAAACCGAACCACCCCTTCCTGGTTCGGACCCGGTTCAAATCTGAACCAAACCGGGCAAACCAGTTTTGTGCACATCCCTAGTAGCAAGCATGACTTGTCCCCTTAGCTAAGCAGAATCTGCCCTGGTTGCATATGAATGGTAGACTTCATGTGTGAGCACTGTATGATATTCCCCTTAGGGAGTATCCCAGAGTGGAGCCACTCTGAAAAGAGCATAAGGTTCCAAGTTCCCTCCCTGGCATCTCCAAGATAGGGCTGAGAGAGATTCCTGCCTGCAACCTTGGAGAAGCCACTGCCAGTCTGTGTAGACAATACTGAACTAGAAGGAACTATGGTCTGACTCAGTATATGATAGCAGCTTCCTATGTTCCTGTGTTCCTAAGTATTTTTGAACTGTTTAGATTCTTTGGTGTCTTCATTACACACCTTCATTTCTTCTGTTCATTTTGATCCCACTGCTTTACCAGTGGGGGTGGGGAATTAGTGGCATCCCATGTTCCAACTACCCTGCAACCCACAAGCCACTGGGTACTCAGTTTATATTTTAGGCATTTTTGAGGTGTTTAGACTCTTTGGTGTGTAATGAATCCTCATAGGGATTCATTATGAGGAAAGGTTATTAGACACCAAAGAGCCTAAACACTTGAAAAAAATCCTAGAACATAAACAGAGTAGTACCGCACTGCCTTGCGGGTGGGAGGGGGGTGTAGTTGGCACATTATTATTATTATTATTATTATTATTATTATTATTATTATTTCTTGTTTACACAGTCAGACAGGTGTTATTGACTGGTTTGTTTTATCCAGACATCGAGTCCTTCCCAAGGACCTGGGATGCCAGAATTTTATTGTCAATTGTTATAGATATCATCGCAGAATATAGGCTGTTCCCAGTAAAGCTGCTTTTTGTAATTGGCTGATGGTGATTTCTGTGGCCCCTATGGTGTTGAGGTGCTCTTCAAGGTCTTTTGGAACTGCACCCAGGGACCTATTATATTATTATTATTTTACACAGTCAGACAGGTGTTATTGACTGGTTTGTTTTATCCAAAAATCGAGTCCTTCCCAAGGACCTGGGATGCCAGAATTTTATTGTCAATGTTGTTGCTGTTGTTATATATATCGACGCAGAATATAGGCTGTTCCCAGTAAAGCTGCTTTTTGTAATTGGCTGATGGTGATTTCTGTGGCCCCTATGGTGTTGAGGTGCTCTTCAAGGTCTTTTGGAACTGCACCCAGGGCGCCAATTACCACTGGGATTATTTTGGTCTTTTTCTGCCACAGCCTTTCAATTTCAATTTGTAGATCTTTGTATTTGGTTATTTTTTCTCTTTCTTTTTCTTCTATTCTGCTATCCCCTGGTATTGCTATGTCGATTATTTTGACTTGTTTTTCTTTCTTCTCGACTACAGTTATATCTGGTGTATTGTGTGGCAGATGTTTGTCTGTTTGTAGTCGGAAGTCCCATAATATTTTTACATCTTCATTTTCGACAACTTTTTCAATTTGATGGTCCCACCAATGTTTGGCTACAGGTAGCTTGTATTTTTTGCAGATGTTCCAGTGTATCATCCCTGCTACTTTGTCATGCCTTGGTTTGTAGTCAGTCTGTGTGGTCTTTTTACAACAGCTGATTAGGTGGTCCACTGTTTCATCTGCTTCTTTACAAAGGCGGCACTTGCTGTTTGTGGTTGATTTTTCAACTTTTGCTCTTATTGCATTTGTTCTTAGTGCCTGTTCTTGTGCAGCCAGTATTAAACCCTCTGTTTCTTTCTTCAAGTTGCCATTCTTAAGCCATTGCCAGGTCTTGGTGATGTCTGATTTTCCACTTATATTGTGCAAATATTGATCATGCAGGGGCTTATTTTTCCATTGTTCTGCTCGGTTCTTGACTTGTTCTTTCTTGTAGGCCTGCTTTGTTTCATTGGTGTTGAATAGTTTCTCATTATTGACCATTTGAAGTGCATCTTCTTTACTGTCCTTGATATATTCTTCAAGGCCTCTTTTCTCCTCCTCTACTGTTTGATGGACTTGCAGCATTCCTCTTCCACCTGAGCTGCGAGGGAGGTATAGCCTATCGACATCACTGCGGGGGTGCAGAGCATGATTGATGGTCATGATTTTCCTGCTCTTACGATCTAGCATCTCTAGCTCTGCATGGGTCCAGTCTATTATTCCTGCAGTGTATCTGATAACAGGAATAGCCCAGGTGTTTATGGCTTGTATGGTGTTCCCGCCATTGAGTTTGGACTTGAGGATTTTTCTAACTCTCCTGATGTATTCACTTCCCATTTTTCTTTTAACTTCAGTGTATGCAATGTTATCAGCCTGGAGAATGCCCAAGTATTTGTAATGTTCTTTCTCTTCCAGGTTCTTGATCTTGCTTCCATTGGGCAGTTCTATTCCTTCTGTTTTTCTTATTTTTCCTCTGTTTATTTTATTATTATTATTATTATTATTATTATTATTATTATTAAATTCAATTTCACTTGAGGTACTGTGCTGGGGGTGGATAGGGCCAGTTACTCTCCCACTGCTAAATAAAGAGAATCACCACGGTAAAGGGTGCCTCTTTGCCCAGTTATCAGGGGATGGCAGTTGACAGTTGGCACTGTTGAAAAGACTGTCAAAAAGAATAGAAGAAATGAAGGTGTGTAACGAATCCTCATAGGGATTCATTGAGGGAAAATTATCATACACCAAAGAATCTAAACACTTGAAAAATAGTGACCGCACATTTTACTCCATAATTCCACTTCTACAAGGGCTAGAGCTTAGCTGCTTTTTTAAAAAATGAAAGCTGGGAATCTGGGGGAATTAATAGGAGGGATCTGAATCTCAAATTGATTTGAATCGAATCAGGCACAATTCTATTTGTACTCAAATCTAGACAATGGACCACAGGGGTGATTTGTTTTGTCTCCAAATCACCCGAATCAGGTAGATTTGGGTACACATCGATTTGTACCCAAATTGATTTGCACATCCCTAATCTTTACCATACAAGTACTCTTGCTTTAAAGTGAGATTAGCTATTTCCTGTTTTTAATATTTTTGCCTTTCATACACACCAAAAACATGTCATTACACAATGGGGTATTTGGGGTACTTTATGCTAATTTCCCCTTCCCTCTGCAGCTCACTGTGCCTCCTGAAGATACGTCCCTGGGGTTTGTGGAACCCTCAGGGACATATTTTCAGAAGACTCAGTAGACTGCAGAGGGAAGAGAGACTGGCAGAAACTTCCCCTCTCCCATTGCACACATGGAATATATTTTGGTACATGCAGTGTTAGTCTGGATGCCAGCCAATTATTATATAATAACTACATATAAGGATAGATTAAATATGGATTTTTTTTAATTTCCAATTTTTCTTTGATAAACATTACAGCCTGCATGTCCTAGGCACTCCTTAAAAGTCCTTAAAAGAGTTGAGACATGAGAGAGCTACAACCATTTGCACAGCCTTTTTTAAAGAGATGGGTACTAATATGCATTCGTTCACATCATTTGGAGGTATGAGCTTATTGAAAGCCCAGGAAAGTGGACTATTATCTTTCTATCAAGTGTGATGGGCTTTAAAGATTAAACTCAAAGGGAGCCAAGTTTACAAAGTTACATGTTTTTAGACATGACTTTTCCTTATATCAAAAGTTATGGAAGTATTTTAATGAGAGAGAAATTAATGAAATGTTTAGGTAGTGAAAAATTCACTGTCATGTTTTTCAGACACCAGGAAAGTAATGCATAAACTGTGATTATTACATTTTTGCAAAAGTGTGTGACAATGAAGGCTCTCTCTCTCTCTCCCTCCCCCCCCCTTCTCTCTCATAATATTGGTATATGCAAATAATTGCCTTTTCCCTCTTTTTGATACAGTTTCATTATTTGCATAGCTACTAGTGGTCCACCAATAAAGAAGAACGTCATATTAGGATTCATGACAGTTTTCACATTGTATTATCAATATGTGGAAATAATTGTCTGCTCTGAGATTAAATTACATTATTGTGTATCTTTTTCATGCCTAATAAATAATGATGGATGGCTTTTATTTTCATCACCACCTGCAACCATTTAGTCATCCCTTGATTGTTCAAGATAAAATAATAAAAGGCTAGTGTTATGTTGCAAGCCACAGACTGCAGTCAAAACAGTTGCCTGCTCCGCATTTTTCTATGCCTTATTCTAATTCCAAAAAAGGAACTCACAATGTGCTATACTGTGAAAAAGAAAAGACTGGCAAATGACCAGCATTTGACAGAAATGAGCAAGAGGAGACAGTGGGGAAAGCCCTTCTCCCTGCAACAGAATAAAATCTCAACATATAATTCACAATCTGCATATTAGGTTTTTCTTCTGTTGGGCAACTAAATAAACTGCAATTAGATCCAAAGTAAAGAATAGCTAGCCTTCTGGATGAGGAATGAAAACAAACAGCATAATTTAGAAAAGTTTAAAATGCAGAATAACTAATTTTAAAATCCAGAATGTGAATTAATATCATACATGCCTTTACAATAAAAAAAAAGTTTCTGAAATTAATGTTGAAAAAAACCTCATGATTAAGTTAGTCAAGATTTCCAACACAGAATCTATAATTCCCTGGTAACTAGTTTATGGGGCAATCTGCTTCTTTCCCAGGAATTTGAAATCTAATTATCAATAGCCTATTTCTCTGCTTAGCCAAGCTTCGTCTAAAAAGAAGGAAGGCAAGTCAAAATCTTTGAGCCTTACCTACCTCACAGAGTTGTGATGTATTGCAATAACCACCAGTACATCATTATTCACAACTTGAAGGTAGGGCAGGGTACAATATTGCCCTTCCTTCAACCAGTGGCAGTTTGTGGTTCCTGGGACTTTGGGGGCACTAGGCAGGGAAGGTGGTGGGTGGGGCTACAGGTAGAAAGAGGTGGAGCCAATTATGGGTGGTGTAGGAGGCAAAGCCAATTGTGGGCAGCTGAGGAGGTGGAGCCAGGACTAGGCGGCTGCCTTAGCAGTAACTGGTGAATTGCAGATTTGTAGCTAATGAGTGAGATCAAAATACAAACATGCACACAAGCACACAAATCTCAATTGTTCATCAGCAGAGATACAGAGAAATATGGGAAACATCAGTGACTAATAGGATTATAGTAGTGTGTAGATTTGTATCTAACATGATGGGATCAAAACATAAGCACACACAGGAGCAGGGGGGTGGGGATTGTATAAGCCACAAGTAAAGCACAGACCAGCTACAAAAGGCTGCTTCTGTGAAGAGTAAATGCATTCTGAAGTCACCAGGGCAGCTCTGTCTGCCTGATTATTTACAAATGAATACTGCTAATAATCAACAACAATATCCAGAAAGAACTCTGAGCCAGAGTGGTATGGTGATTAGTGTGCATCTCTCCCTACTCCATGCCTGCTGAATAGCTGGGTGACACTCTGCCCCGCTTGAGTGCCCAAGGCTTAGTCTGGGTGTCCATCCTAGCAAGCAAGCTTCTTTAATCCTTGCCCAATCAACCATAACTTGTTATGGACATGTTAATGTTACTGAAACTGGCCACAATCCAGAGAAAAATGTGGTTAGCTCTCTGCATAGCAAATTGATTTTTAAAAATATTTTTCTTCCAACAGAATCCATTCCTTCTGTACACCATACCTACATGGAAAGCGATTTATGCAATTATTTGGACTCAGAAATCTGTGCATATGCCCTACAAAAACCTTTTTGGCTTCTTATGCCAGTTTTTAATCAATTATTCCAGCCTTACAGTTTGCTATTCCTTCCCGTGTTTTATGGCATGTCATTTTGGTAATGGGCCATAATGCTTTGCATACAGATAAGAGAGCAAGAGAGAGAAAGTAGAGGTTGCATTCCTCCCCTCCAAACAAACACAAACAAAGAAGCCAGCAAAAGAAGCCAGCCAGCCTAGTTTGTAACCAAAATGGTGATTGGATTCTTCTGAATGGCTAAAAGAGAAAGCCTTCTCCACCCTCTGGACACTCTGATTGGCTGCCTGGGGAGTCCATCAGCCTAGTCCCTCTCTAATTGGTTTACATTTTATAAAATCAAAAGTGAGCATTCTTATTGGCTCCTGCCTTATTAATTTTAATATTCTGGGGCTTTTCATTTGTTCTTTGCCACTGTTGCCCACCTCACAACTCTTAAAGCAGCAGCAGGCTGCAGGCAAGAGCAGCAGGGAACAACAGAGGAAGGCAGTAGACACACAAATTGTAGGCAGAGACAATGTGCTGACTAAGATTCGTAAGGCAAGTGCTGCCTGCTTTGCCCATAGATAAGATCCACCTCTGCCTTCTACATATTTAAAAGTTTATGAAGGGGAAGTTTAGATGACAACCAACCAACAACCTGGAAGGCTTTAAGAGGGGGTTGGATAACTTCTTGGAGGAGAGGTCTATCAATGGCTACTAGTTGTACAGCTATAGGCCACCTCCAGCCTCAAAGGCAGGATGCCTCTGAGTACCAGTTGCAGGGGAGTAACAGCAGGAGAGAGAACATGCCCTCAACTCCTGCCTGTAGGCTTCCAGCGGCATCTGGTGGGCCCCTGTGTGAAACAGGATGCTGGACTAGAAGGGCCTTAGGCCTGATCCAGCAGGGCTGTTCTTATGTTCTTATGACATACCAAAAGCCAAACCTCAGGTTCCCAGATTTCAACTGTGAAATCACCTTCCATGGGGGAAGGGCAATATGCTGACATTGGTCATGTTGTCCGAACCCACCAGTGTCGCAGATTCTGTCCGACCTTAGGTTCCAAATCCAACATATGTATCCAAGAGTTGAAGTCATTTACAGATGTTGGGTTCAGAACCGAATGTCAGGCAGAATAAGCCAACAGCAGAGGCTTCAGATAACATGACAATGTAATAATATCACACACACAAAGGGGCGAGATTCTCACGACCAACAAAAATTGGGCTAGGAGAGCCTAGCCCGATTTTTGTTGGTCATAAGAACCACCAGGCTCGCAGCCGAGCCCGGTGGTTCTTGAGCAGGTAACCCGCTCGAGAACCCCTGCTAAAAAGCAGGTTTGTGGAGCAAGCGTTCCAGCAAACCTGCTTTTTAGGCTCATGAGTAGCCACGGTGCAGCTTCGCGCTGCACCTACTCACAAGTAGACCCCTGGCCGGGAGGCAAAAAGCTGCCTCCTGGCTTGGGGGGTCTCCCCAGTATGCCCTGCATGCTCGTGCAGGGCGTACTGGGGCTTGCAAGGGCCGTGTGGACCCCACTCCCTCCACCCCCCCACTGGCTCCGTCATGAAGCCGGCCATTGTGTGGGTGGCTGATCCGGCCGCCCAGGGCTCCCTGCCTGCTCGTCTGCATGGAGAGCGGGCTTAGCCCGCTCTCCCCGCAGTTTTAACAAAAGCGGGTCTCATGGATTGTGAGACCCGCCTCAAAGTCAATCTTGTCACCAAACACCAGGAACTGGAGGTTTGACTTTTAATATGTTGTCTGAATCTGCCCAACGTATTGTGATTAATGAGCCTAACTTCTTCCTACCCTTACTGCTTTGTCTACCTGTCTAAGACATATAGAGAGACTCATGAGTAAAGGCTAAATTAGTCATAGTCACAAATCTTTGATAATATTCTCACACTTCTACATTATCACATTCATAAATGCTGATGTTTTCTTTACACCATCTCTGAACCCTTTTAAGTAGAAGGAATACTCCAGCGGTGCTTGTTAGAAAAACAACACAGCAAAGTTTACAAAGGAAAATTATCATTGTATAAGCTCATGAGCAAACAAAAACAAGCGGAAAACCATTCTTTTTTCTTATTTTAAAAAAGCCAACAAAACAGCCAGTTCTGAGTCAAAAGTTTAATCTTTTTCTGTGGGACTATTATCTTTAAATCAAAAGATGACAGTTTTCCCAGGCATACCAGAGAGAGTCAACCAAAATCCACAAGTAATAGATAATAAATGTCAGGTTACAAGGAGAAATGGCTTGAAAAATAGGCCTATAGTCCATTGCTTGATTTCCTACAAGCCGATGTCAATGTGTCATATAACTCTGATGGGTACGCTTTTTAAGTGGTTTACTAAATGGTTTGCAATTTTTTAAAAAATGTATAGCTCTCTAGTGTTTATTATTTAATTGCTGCTATCTTTGTTGTTATTATCAAAAATGACACGTGCCAGGAAAATCTATAAGCAGTCTTGTACAAGAAGGCAAACAAAGAATTACAGTATAAGAGCACCCACTGGTATGTACTGTACCTATCCATTACAGGATAGCTTGATAACTTATTCTGCCAGGATACTGACCTGGAATGAATTATTGTTCACCTTGTATAAGAGGGCAAGGGCACTGAAGAATTGTGTCTATTGGACCAGATTTAGAGAGGGATTTTTAAACATTATTACTTCAGTAAGCATCCATTAAATTTTATCCAAATACACACTCACAGTAACCAAAGGTCTGGATAACAAAATAATTTAATAATTTAAATTATTAAATTATTAATTTAAATAATTTAAAAGTATCTGGTGCCGGTGGGTATTCTGATAAACAAACTGGCTCACATACCACACAATGAGCCAGGTGTAAGCAACAGATGTGCTTGCAGCTTCCATAATACTTAAAATTATTATGTTTTATTATTATTTTACATTTATATCCTGCTCTTCCTCCAAGGAGCGCAGAGCGGTGTACTACATACTTGAGTTTCTCCTCACAACAACCTTGTGAAGTAGGTTAGGCTGAGAGAGACGTGACTGGCCCAGAGTCACCCAGCTAGTCTCATGGCTGAATGGGGATTTGAACTCGGGTCCAAGTAAAGGTTGCTAAAATAAAGATCTCTACACTGGGACCACAGGCTGAAATGATATACAATGCTAATGATGATGGGAGGGTATTGTTTTGTGGTGCTACTGCTGTGGATATGGAAGTAGCAGTGCTGCTTTGTTTTTTGTTTTTAAAATAATAATAATAATTATTATTATTATTTTACATTTTATATCCCGTTCTTCCTCCAAGGAGCCCAGAGTGGTGTACTACATACCTGAGTTTCTCTTTCACAACAACCCTGTGAAGTAGGCTAGGCTGAGAGAGAAGTGACTGGCCCAGAGTCACCCAGCTAGTTTCATGGCTGAATGGGGATTTGAACTCGGGTCTCCCCGGTCCTAGTCCAGCACGCTAACCACTACACTACGCTGGCTCTCTTGTAAAATGGCACCGCTTGTAAAGGCAGGGAGACTCTGTGCCTAATGAGTACATCCTCACACTCCTGCTGCTAGCCCAGTTATTCCCAATAGCATTAGCAGTGGGGGTGAGAGGGCACACTCCTTGGTAGGCATGGAGCCGCCTCCTCCTCCCTCTCATTCTTTATGTATATGTATGTATTTATTTATTTATGCATACCCCACCCCTCCAGTACACTAACACTACTATTCAGGGCAGCTCACAGAATTAATAAAATTGATACTATGTAAAATAAAAGATTCATAAAGTTAACCAAGTTAAAATACAAGGCTGAAACCACATTTAAAATTCCATTATTTATTTATTTTTTAAAAAATAAGCAGAGCCACTGTATAACCATGCCTCCAAGTCCCAACCCGAAGAGACAACCCAGGAGGATACCATGGTTGATGGTATCAAAAGCTGCTGAGAGGTCCAGGAGAATCAACAGAGTCACAGTCCTTCTGCTTATGTCCAGGCGTAGGTCATCCACAAGGGCCACTAAGGCAGTTTCCATCCCATATCCAGAAGCCAAACTGGAAAGGATTAAGTAATCAGATTCATCCATGGCTGCCTGGAGCTGAGACGCACCACGTCCTCCAACAACTCTCTCAAGGGGAGGTTAGAAACTGGTCGAAGATTATTTAAATAATCTGGGTTCAATGAGGGCTTTTTAAGGAGGGGCCTAATGACTGCCTCTTTCACCTGAGGGGGCACCACCCCGTGCTTCAGAGGCATTCACTACCCCCATCACCCATGGACCCAGTCCCTCTCTAGCAGCCTTCTCTAGCAGTCCCTCTCTAGCAGCCTTCACCAACAATGAAGGGCAAAATCTATGGTATTTGGGCCGTCTTGGATTCAAACTACACAATTGTTACATAGTCTGATGCCGAGGTGTCCAGCAGCTCCTCTTATGTAATTACCCTGGATCAATTTCTGTTTATGACTCCTGAAGATGTGGACAAGTTGCTCGGAATGGTGTGGCCTGCCACCTGCCTGCTTAATCCTTGCTCAACATGGTTTATACTATCTGCCAGGGAGGCTGTTCTAGAGGGCCTGGTAGAGATTATAAATGCTTCTCTGAGGGAGGGCAGGATGCCTGGAGGCAATCATTAGACCGCTTCTGAAGAAGCCTGCCTTGGATCCCTCAGAGTTAAGCAACTACAGGCCTTTCTCCAACCTTCCATGGCTGGGCAAGGTGACTGAGAAGGTGGTGGCCTCCTAGTTCCAGGTGGCCTTGGAGGAAACTGATAATCTAGACCCATTTCAAACTGGCTTTCAAGCAGGCTATTGGGTGGAGACTTCCTTGGTTGACCTGATGGATGATCTCCAATTGGGAATTGACAGAGGGAGTGTGACTCTGTTGGGTCTCTCAATGGGTTTTGATACTATTGACCATAGTATCCTTCTGGAACATCTGAGGGGACTGGGGGTGAGAGGCAACGCTTTGCAGTGGTTCTGCTCCTACCTCATGAGCAGATTCCAGATGGTGTCTCCCGGAGACTGTTGATCTTCAAAATCTTTTGTATGGTGTCCCTCAGGCCTTCATATTGTCTCCAATGTTCTTTAACATCTACGTGAAACCTCTGGGAGAGATCATCAGGAGATTTGGTGCAGGGTGTTATCAGTATGCTGATGACACCCAAATCTATTTCTCCATGTCAACATCATAGGTAGGAGGCATAACCTCCCTAAATGCTTGCCTGGAGGCAGTAATGGGCAGGATGAAGGATAACAAACTGAGGCTGAATCCAGATAAGAAGAAGGTACTTATGGTCCAGGGTAGGAACTCAGGAGACGATTTTGATCTGCCAGTTCTGGATGGGGTCACACTCCCTCAGAAGGAACAGGTAATGCAGTCTGAGGGTGTTCCTGGTTCTGAACCTCTCCCTGGTGTCTCAGGTTGAGGCTGTGGCCAGAGGTGCTTTTTATCAGCTTCGGCTGATATGGCAGCTATGTCTGTTTCTTGAGATGAATGACCTCAGAACTGTGGTACATACTGTATGCTGGTAACCTCTAGTCTGGCTTACTGCAATGCACTCTATGTGGGGCTGCCTTTGTACATAGTTCGGAAACTGCATGTTTATTCAGAATGCGGCGGCCAGGTTGGTCTCTGTGTCATCTAGGAGAGACTATATTACTCCTGTGTTGAAAGAACTACACCGGCTGCCAATACTTTTCCAGGCAAAATACAAGGTGCTGGTTATTACCTATAAAGCCCTAAACAGCTTAGGCCCTGGGTATTTAAGAGAACATCTTCTTCACCATCAGCCCCACCACCTGTTAAGATCATCTGGAGAGGTTCGTCTGCGGTTGTCACCAACCCGTTTGGCAGCTACTCAGGAACGGGCCTTCTCCTTTGCTGCCCCTGGACTTTGGAATACTCTCCCTTTTGAAATAAGAGCCTCCCCATCTCTGGCAGCTTTTTAAAAGGAACTGAAGACACATTTATTCACCCAGGCTTTTAATTAGATATGTTGTTTTAATTTTTAATGTTGGTTTTAAATTATTTTAGTGTTAGTGATTTTAATGTTTAAATGGTTTTAATTGTAAACCACCCAGAGATGCAAGTTTGGGGTGGTGTAAAAATATGTTAAATAACAATAAAATAAATAAATAAGAGTCAAACATGCTCGTGGTGGGCCTCAATCTTCGAAGCAGCCTGTCCAGCTCCTCAGGCAACACAGTTTTTAAAAAGATCAGATGGTGTCATCCAGTTCTGGTGCCACAAAAACCTTAGCATCCACTCAGAACATATACAAGTTATTTTATCCACAAAATGTAATGCAAATTGATCACAGCAGGCTGCCAAGGGTTCTGGCTGATGGTCTTTGGGGTCCTCACATAAGAGGCCTCGGACCACTCAAAAAAGCTCAACTGGACAACATTGAGCAGACACAATTGTGTTAGAAAAAAATAGGATTTCTTTGCCACCATCACCGCCATAGAATAGGTCCTAATATGGGCTCTGGCCTGTGTTTGGTCACATTCATTCTGAGTTTTCCAACAATGACACTCAAGCCATCTACCAGCCTGCTTCATTGTCTGCAACTCACCTGCCTACCAGGTACTCAATAGGACTTGGTGAGTCAGGAGAGGATGCCTAGGTGCAAATGTGTTAATTGCCTGACCCATCTCTTCATACCAGTGGGAGACCAGGGCATCAACAGGATCGTCTACTCCCTCAGCAGAAAATTCCCTCAGAGCCATTAGGAATCCATTAGGTTCCATAAGCCTTGAGGATGGACCAACCTAACTGGTCCTCCATCTCTGCAGAGGAATATTGGGTCCACCCTCAGTCCAATCTTCACCAGACAGTGATCTGTCCATGACAACAGTATTAAGGCCTCCTGGACTATCCATGGAGCACCACTGTCCACCGTTGACCCAAAGACCAAGTTGAGCATATGGCCTGCCATATGCATGGGACCAAAAATCAGTTGGGAGAAGCCCATTATCATAATAGAGAACATGAAGTCCTGAGCTGCCAGACAAGGCGGCCTCAGAATGGATGCGAAAGTCCCCCAGGACTAACAGCATCAGGGTCATCAATGCCACATCCAAGACCACCTCAAGCAGCTCAGGCAGGGAGACTGTTAGACAGCGGGGTGGGTGATGTACCAACAGTGATATCCCTGGCTTCATAAGCCATGTCAGTGGGATTTACAGAAGCAACTAGCTGTTGCTTGGACAGGTGGGTTGCTGCACAGTATATGAAAAGTATATGATAAAATTATACAAATGTATAGCTAAAACAGGAAATGAAGGGCTGCCTTCTTACTTATGAACCTATTCATACATACATTAAGCTCTGCATCAGAGGCCCTTCTCTGGATATCCTTCCATCTAAGATTAGGCAGGTGGCAATCAGAGATACGGCCTTTCCAGTTGTCCCCACCTCCATTGTAATGTTCTCCCAAGGGCTCACCTATCACATAGTTTGATATGCTTTAGGCACCAGGCTAAGGTGTTTTTATTCACTGAGGCGTCCAATTGATTTTAACTGCTGTTTTTATGCCGCCTTTTGTTAAAACAATCTCAAGGCAGTTTACAAAACATTTAAAACAATATAAAACTATAAAACAGTTACAGAATACAAATATTAAATTGGAACATAAAAATTCAAATCTAATTAAAAGTTTAAAAACCATACACAATGATACCATAAAATACAGAGCGACAGCAACAAAAAACCACTCATATAAAACCCTGGGTAAACAGCCAAGATTTCACTTGGTTTCTAAAACATGTGTTGGAGGCTGAGAAACAGATGCCCACCAGGAAAGCATTCCAGAATCTGGGGGCAATAACTGAGAAGGCCCTGTCCTGTGTGCATGACAGCCGAGCTTCCCTCATTGCCAGCACGGGAAGCAGAGCCCCGTCCGATGACCTTGTCAAGCAGGCAGAAACCCTTGGGAGCAGGTGATATCTAGAGAACAAATTGGCAGCCAATGTAGCTCTTCCAAAATGGGGGTAAAATGATCCCAGCAGCAAGCTCTGGATAAAATCCCAGCTGCCACATTTTGCACTAGCTGCAGTTTCTGAATATTCTTCAAGGGCAGCCCCACATTGAGTGTGTTTCAATAATCCAGCCATGACATAACTAATGTGTGAGTGACAGTGGCCAGATCTTCCTTCTCTAGAAAGGGACACAAAGCTACCCGTTCAGGGGCGTAGCTGCAATTGAACCAGGATGGACAAATGTCCCTGGGGCCCTGAGGAAAAGGGGCCCACTAGCTGGATGGCAGCTTGCTCTTTACTCTCTCCATCACCTCTCTGAAGAAGGAGTGGGTGCAGGAACCCATCTTCACTTTTTGTCCCAGGACCTACTCAAATCTTCCTACACCCCTGTACCTGTTGTTTTGTTTTACTGGTATTTTAAAATTCTCTTACTGTTGTTTGCTTTTTCCTTTTTGTAAGTTTTTTGGAAACTCAAGACTTAAAAACAGAGTACAGGTTTTTTAAAATAAATGAATGAATAAGAGAGGACATATTTTTTTTAAAAGGGAAAGGAAACATGAAAGCCAGTGAGAAGTTACAGACAGAGAGTGGCATCACATGACTGCCTGTAGATACTTACAAAGTAGGTATGAGAGGAACTGGAGGTGCCAGGGAACACACACTCCAACAGTCATGACGTCTGAACCCATCCACCTCTGATTCCCAATCCAAGTTGCCCACTTCCACCTTCCATTTTACCAACTTTGTTAAACCAATTTCAACTCCTGGTTTCAAGTGGGCAGAGGAAGTCAGTAAAATCTAAGATGAAAGTAGGTAACTGTGATTAGGAACTGGAGGTGGGTGGGTTCAGATGTCGTGTTCCTTGGGAGCATGCACTCCCCAGCACCTCCTACTTTGGAAGTATTTAAAAGTGGTCATGTGAAGCTGACCAGCTAGTTGGTCTTATACGTTCTTCAAATTCCCATTCAGTCATGAAAATGAAGGCATCATCAATCAGTAGAACAGCACATGCTTTGCATGCAGAAGATCCCCGGCTCAGTCTCTGACATCTCCAGGTCCAGCTGGAAAAGGTAACCTGCCTGAAAGCTTTGAGAGCCGCTGCCAATCAAGATCGAACAAGATGGACCCACAATCTGGCTCCATATAAGGCAACTTTATATGTTTAAGTTCAATGCATGACTTTGGGCCCATCAATGTCTCTGCTGCATCTCACAGAGTGCCTACAAGGATGAAATGCAGGAAGGGGCTGTCTTCTTTGGCACCCTGAACTCCTTGAAGGAATGGTGGCATATCAGTGTAATAATATTTAGAGATTCAATGTTGAACAGGCTTGGATCCTTGTAGAAAGCTCTCCTTCACCTTAAAAGATGGTCCATATTCCTATAAACTTCAACTCCTGAAAGCAAAATAGGCAGAACATTACAGCTCCATATTAGAAGTAACTCATTTCTACAGTGCTCCTTCTATTTGAAATTTTGACCAGGCAATCCATCATTGAGCAGCCTACCATGCCTACTCTCTCACCAAGAGAGAGTTACTAATTAGTAGCAGTAGTAGTTGTTGTTGTTGTTGCTGCTGCTGCTGTTATTGTTGTAGTAAATTATTATTAGTAGTAGTAGAAGTCATCATCATCATCATCATCATCATCATCCTAAAGTCCAAAATCCTAAAGTCTAAAATCCTAAAGTCCAAACTCAATGGCAGGAACACCATACAAGCCATAAACACCTGGGCTATATCTATTATCACATACAGTGCAGGAATAATAGACTGGACCCAGGCAGAGCTAGAAATGCTAGATCATAAGACCAGGAAAATAATGACCATCAATCATGCTCTGCACCCCCACCGTGATGTAGATAGGCTATACCTCCCTCGCAGCTCAGGTGGAAGAGGAATGCTGCAAGTCCATCAAACAGTAGAGGAAGAGAAAAGAGGCCTTGAAGAATATATCAAGGACAGTAAAGAAGATGCACTTAAAATGGTCAATAACACGAAACTATTCAACACCAATGAAACAAAGCAGGCCTACAAGAAAGGACAAGTCAAGAACTGAGCAGAAAAATGGACAAATAAGCCACTGCATGGTCAATATTTGCACAATATAACTGGAAAATCAGACAACACCAAGACCTGGCAATGGCTTAAGAATGGTTACTTGAAGAAAGAAACAGAGGGTTTAATACTGGCTGCAGAAGAATAGGCACTAAGAACAAGACCTTGAAGAGCACCTCAACACCATAGGGGCCACAGAAATCACCATCAGCCAATAACAAAAAACAACTTTACTGGGAACAGCCTATATTCTGCAATGATATCTATAATAATAATAGCAACAACATTGACAATAAAATTCAGCTATCCTAGGTCCTTGGGAAGGACTCGATGTCTGGATAAAACAAACCAGTCAATAACACCTGTCTGACTGTGTAAACAACAACAGCAACAATAATAATATCACTGACTGATCGGGTTAGTCATTGGGCTGGCTTAGACATCAAGCATAACCTCAATTAAAACAGTGTGTTCCATGCAATGTCTCTGAGCACAGGTTTCCCCTCTCCCATCCCTGCGAGAGCATCCACTTATCTTCTAAGCTAAAATAACCCAAAATTGATCATGACGCCGAAATCCACCAATCTCCGTTGATTTCTAGCCTACTTACTTCAGATAAGGTGAGATCTGAATCCAAATTTTGAAGTATGTTACAGATCTTGGCTTATTTGAAGTAGGCTTGAATTAACCTAGATCCATGGGTTTGGACATCATGACTTATATTGGTTTATTTTAACCTGGTTGAGAAGTGGATGTTTGTATGGGGATGGGTGTGGAAAATGTATGCTCCTGAGGCACAAGAACATCAAGCAAAACCCAGCTTTAACTGAGGTTCACTGTGATGTCTGAACCAGCCCATTACCTCAACCTAAACTACTTCACGGGCTATTGTGAAGATGGACTTGGAAGGTATTGGAAGGCATAATTCTCATGCCTTCATACTTCATCACAAATGATGAATACAAAAACAAATATGATGGATATAATAAAATAAATCCCAATGAGTTTATCTGTTTTTAGCTTTTCTACTTTACTGGAGCATCCCTTGAAATACCAATTCCTTGCTGTATTGATTTTTTTTATTTTATTGGTGGCAGTGGCATTAACAAGGATACACTTGAGGCATACTTTTTCCTGGCACCGCAAGAAGAATATCTGAGAAACTGTTGGCTGCTTTTCCCTGTGCTCCATCTGCAAACAAGAGCAGCCAATGCCAGAGAGAACACGGAATGAAAAGAACCAGGACTGAAATGTCCTTGTTCCATTTGGTAGCAAACAGCCAGGCACTGCACAGCTATTGAGTTAATGAGAGGTGGCGACCTGACCTGGAGTGCAAGTCGTGATCTGGAAAGGGGATCTTTAGGCTTTGGCAACCTGTGGTCATACAGCCACGAGGAGGCTTTTTTCTGTATAGTGTCTTTCAAAGAGACAAATATGTGAACTGTCTCAGAGAGCCTGGCTCCTCCTTACATCCGTTTTAATTGCTGCGTTAAATACTGTTCTCGTGTGTGATTCTTAACTGCAACAGCAATCTGTGTATATTGAGAAATGCTTGAGAATTTCAAGCAAAGTTTTGCCCTCTAACAGCTGATGCTGAGTCACTGGCATGGCCCTGTATCTCTTTAAGCAAGTGACAGACTATGCTATGGAATGGGAATGCAGAAATTCACAACACAGTGATGCCACGTCATTTCTTTTTCCAAGGAGAGAGTGGAGGAGATTTGAGGGTGCTGTTGTTCCACCACCTTGCTCCACTTATTGACTGACATCCTGACTAGCATTGCATGCATGTAGTCAAAAGAAGCATGTGTGCAGCAGATGCATTCCCACTTCTATAGTGTGGGTGCTCATATGTGTGTGTGTGGGGGGGCAGTGTTCCCTTTAAGGCATGCACATGTGCGTACACTCACAAGTTTTTGTATGTCTGCTCAGATAATTTTAGATCCCACTCAGGTTGAATCAAGAAGGCCCTATTCCGAATGCACGTGTGCACAAACAGTCTTGATACTGCTGCCCAGAACAAAACACATTCCTCACAGAGATGGGGGGGGGGGATAGAAAGAACACTGGTGGTGGGTGTGGTGGTGGGTGTTTCACCTGTCTCATCTTCCCCCAGAAATGCTCTCTGCAACCCCCAGGGATATATTTTCACATTGCACAGAGCTTTTCTGGGGAAGGGGAGATTGGCAAAAATTGTACCCACTGCATGCAAGCCCCCATATTGAAAAGCAGGAATGCATCTGCTGCATGAGTACTTCTTTTGGCTACATGTGCAGTTTTAGTCAGGATGTCAGTCACTGACTGCCAGTTGCAGGGGCAGGGAAACTCAGAACACAATGATGCCATGTCATACATTTTGCCTTATTAAATGTTATAGAGGCAAGACAATGAGAAGATACAGGCCTCTCTTTTGCAGCAGAAGCCAACCTAGGTCACACGTAGTCCCAGTCTCATATATGCACACAGAACTGCAGAATTAGCTAAGGTTTTAGAAGGCTCTCAGCAATTGCTCTCCATGGCCCCCATCCTGCCTAGGGATGTGCATGAATTACGATTCGAAGGGTGGTTCGTAACACATCCCCTGCACTTTTAAAATGGAGGAGAGCATGTGCAGCTGCTCCCCCACTGCTCGCCACCACTTCTTGAATCAGCGGCGCTCTTCCCAGCTATCTTGGCGCACCAGCAGCACTCTCCCCCAGCTGCCCCTGCATGACGCTAGCATGCACATGGCCTCTGCGCAAGTGCGACAGCCATCTGTGTGTTCAGCATTTGCTTGGTCAGCATGGTTGCTGACCATGGAAATGACCTCCGTGCATGCATGGAGGCCACATGTGTGCCACCATCACGTGGGGGCAGCTGGGGGAGAGTGCCGCCAGCACACCAAAATAGCTGGGAGGATCTCCGTCAATTCAAGAAGTGATGGTGAGTGGCAGGGAGCAGATATGCACTGGCTCTCCTCCATTTTATAGGTGCAGGAGATGTGTTATGAATCGGCCTCCGCATCGTGATTTATCCCTAGTCCTCCCTATGGTGAGCCACAAGAGAGCCACTCCATCACCACCACATGAAAGCTATGGGCAGTGAGGTGGTCAGGAATCAGCAGTGGGTCTTAAGAAGATCCACTGTTGATCCCTGAGATTACTTTCTTAGGGCCTGAGCTCTTAGCAGCTTCCCAACCCTGCTATGTTGAAGTTGTGATATGTATATAATCATAAACTGTGTTTTTTCTGTTTGAAATTGTCTTAGTAACTCATGTTTTATGTTTGTATTTGCTTTGCTAATTTGTCAGCCTGTGTATATTGTATCATATCATATCATATCATATCATATCATATCATATCATATCAGTCATGTCATGTCATGTCATATAGAAAATCAGGGTAAATATTGATTAAATAAATACATAAACCTTTGCTATGCAGAGTCCTAATATATGCAGCTTCAATACTCATAACATGTGTCTGTTATTAAGTTAGCAAAAACAGTCATATGATTTGAGAACTTTCTATCACCTTCCCCTTTTTACCTCTTTCCATCAAAAATATCAGTAGAATGATAAACAGAGTCTTGAGTTTCAGAGAGCAGAATGTGCCAGTCTGTTCCTTTATGATATGTGCAATTTTCAAGCCATCATCAATATACTTGTGATTGCAGGACTCACCTCATTAAACTGATGGCTGAACAAGTTCAACACACACCATCTCATTGTACTTTTTATCCAGTTGCCAGTAGTTCTTCTCTCTCTTTGTTGACTTTTCTCTTGGCATTCGAAATCAAGATTTCATTTTGTATCACAGCAGGTGCTTCAATTCATGTAAGAGTTCAAATTAAAAGTCAGTTTTGAGTGCCAGAAAGCATTACGGTCAACAAAGGTAAGGAAAAGAGTACTTGAGTGGTAAGGAAAATTTGAGACTTCAACCAGAACAGGACATCTATCCAATTAAAACATTATTTGAAAAATTAAAACAAAACAGATGCTGAAGGCTCGGCACTCTGCTGACTTAACCCCTGCCTCCTAAAATAAAGTAAATAAAAAGATATTACCCAAAAATGTTTCTAAATGATGTTCAGTTTCTGACTTTGGTAAGTCCACAAGGGCAGGGAGTTCCATAGTTATGGACCAGCCACCAAGAATGCTCCATGTGCTATCAGTATTGTAGATAACTTAAGAAGGTGCTCTTGGTCAGAAATCATAGGGAGGAACACAGGAGCATACATAGGAAGCAGCCTTATACCAAGTCAGACCCTTGGTCCATCTAGCTGTATTGTCTACAAAGACTGGCAGCAGCTTCTCCAAGGTTGCCGACAAGAGTCTCTCTCAGTCCTATCTTGGAGATGCCAGGAAGGAAACTTGGAGCCTTCTGCATGGAAATGTGCAGATGCTCTTCCCAGAGCAGCCCCATCCCCTAAGGGGAATATCTTATACATGTAGTCTCCCATTCAAATGCAAACCAGGACCGAACCTGCTTAGCAAAGGGGGCAATTCATGCTTGCTACAACAAAACCAGCTCTCCTCCCAGGAGAAGTTGGACCTAAGCTATTGTGCTGAAGTCTTCTCTGAATTGCACAAGGCATTTAGTTGGCTCCATCAGTTTTAGCCCAGGCATTTTTCCTAGGGGTACTTGAGTTGCTTCATCTTGTTTTACAGGAAACAGCATCTGGAGCCCTGCCAGATGGCGATTTTAGTTTGAAAGGGCAGGTGTGCATTCACATATCATCCAGATTTGTGATGAAGTCCTTGCGAGCTATTGGGGAGCATTCCATACACGATTCAGGTTTTTCATTGTGCATTGGAGCTTCGCCTGATTTATTGTCCAGGGTAAGAAGTTCCACTTTTTTGCACTAGGTTTTTGGGCAGATTCAAACTATCAAATATGCCCTGTAACTCACTGTATTTTACTCCTCTCAATCCAATGGTAAAGGGTGGGGCAACACCAGGATTGGCTTCAATCCTGGCACAAGAGCAGCCCTACCCACGTAGGGCTGCACAAGCCTGGGTCGGGGTTGCTCAAGTGAACAGCCTGAAAAATGAATTCAACGTCCCATCTAGTCTGGCTCTCAGTTGGGACGTCCCAGTTTAAATCCCACCTCAACCAGGATGGATTCATGGATTGCCTAAAGAGAGAAAGGGGGGCCATCATCTCTCAGCCTCAGCCATTCCCCAGCAATATGGGGATAATAATGCTTTGCTTTGCTTTACTTTACTGAAGATATCTGAGATAAAGTGTATGAAACACTTTTAACACTTAGAAAGAGTGTCGTGGGAATGTCCCACCTTTTTAGGACAAGCTTATTGCTCTTATTTGAGTATGACACCAATGCACATGACACATCATACTTGAACTGGGCACCACATGTCATGTTGGCTATTTATCTCTCTAAGGAATAGAAGTCATATTCAAGTACAAAAATAACTTTATAAACTGACCATTCAGAGCAACAATAATATTCCAAGAAAATGCTGTCACCATTCATTCATTCATTCATTTAACGAACTAACATATTTTTATACTGCCCAAAACTTACATCTCTGGGCAGTTTACAACAAAATAAAAACAGAAAGTAAAACATTAGGTAAAACAAAAAAAAGTTTAAAACCTTACAACAATTTAAAAATTTTAAAACAATATTTTAAAACAGCATTAAAACCATTAAAAACAATATTAATTAAAAGCCTGGGTGATTTTAGCTTTGTGCAGCCTGCTTATTTAATTTACGTTACCAGTTCTGAGTTTCAGCACCTTGAGGCCAAAGTTAGGTGGGAATGTCCTGTGTTTTATAGTAACCAGCACCAACAGCTACAGACATCATGGGTGCTCCAGCATCTCTTTCAGCAGGCAATCAACTAAATGGAGAGTGCATTGGACTGATGCTCTCTTGTTCCTATTGTTGTGCAACACTTTCCAAAGGAGAAGGGTTAAGAGAGCATGTTATTTTTGGTGCACATATCTTGCAAGATTTAATTAAAATGGCCAGCATCCACATTCTGTTTGCTTTGTAAACATTTCTAGTATGTCAGTAGCCAACCTAAATCTTGCACCAGACAAGGATATAATGTGCCTCGTTTCTTTATCCTTAAGCAATGGATAGGACTAGTTACAGCCAGCTGATGCACTCACCATTGGGTGCTGAGGACAAAGCATGCTCAAATTAAACATGAACTCAGTGTTAACTTTAAAACATTTCCCCCCTGAAAACTGAGATCTCCTAACAGTTATCTCAAAGCAAAGGAGAAAAATATCTGCTTTCTATTATGCTAATACTTCTTCCCCTTGTCAACATTCAGGCATATCTAAGTGTAGAATTTGGCTCATTATTTAGAAAATATCCACTCTCTTCCTTCATTCCTTCCTTCCTTTCCACAGATTACATGTATGCTCATGAAAGCCAGTCATTAACAACATTTAATAGCAGTAAATAATTCTTTATTGTTTTGCTTTCTCAATACACTTTATTGTTTTCTCTTCTCTCAGATTAAGTGCACTCTCACTGCCTATTTTTTTCCACATGATCCAGTCATGCGCATGCTTATATTTTTATTTATTTATTTATTTATTTATTTATTCGTTATAACGTTTTTGATCAGCAAATGTTCGTCCTTGCTGAGTTCAGCACACAGCACTAGTGTCACTGGCGGAGCCACCATAGTGTGAACCGGCCCGAATACCACGGGCTGCTGCCACTTCAGGGGCTGTGCCTTGCACCCCAGCCACACCCCCATTGTCAGACGTCAGGTGTGGTTTGCTTGCAAATGGGGCAGCGTGCCCAGTTTGCGAGTAAGATATGGCCAGCGCCAGATTCGCAGTGCAGCCAGAGCGGCTCCCCTGCCTTTAAGTCTGGCCGCACTGCAAATGCAGTATTGGCCAGATTTTACTTGCCAACGGGGCATGTGGCCCTGTTTGAGAGCAAACCGTACCCCCTGTGTCTGATGTCAGACACTGACGTGACGTAAGGGCTGTGGCTATGGGGGATGTGGCAGCGAGCTGTACCTGGGCCGCTGCTGGCCTCCCTCCATACCTGACTAGCATAACATTCATACATGTGGCTCAATCCATGATAGTACATCTAAAAGCCAGCCAAGTCTGGTTGAAGACTACAGTTGCCATTATGGATCAAAGGGTCTCCTAACATGAACACCTCAGCACAAAGGCTGAGCTGATCATAATTCTAAAATGTGTGTTCCAAAAGTTGTTTTTCTGGACCAGCTCTGCAGACACACAAACAATTGGGCCATCCCATCTATATTAAGTGTTTCACTATTGACTGCTGTCCTGAAACCAGGCCCTGAATCACTGTTTAAATTTACTTTCTCAAAAGTATTTTATCTTCATTTGGAGCTTGTCAACATATCCTCTTCTCTTTGATTATCTTTCACATGTTTTCCACTTCAATAAAATGATTCCTTTTTAATTGGAGTCCCATGGTATTGTCATTCTCCCTTTGCTTGTATTAGATGAACTGTTGGCTGTTGTGTCAAAAGAAGAAAGAAGTTCCAGTATCTATTTTTTAAAACACAAGTGGATATTGCCTAGCTTGTTGAGTCAAATGGTGTACTGAGTCTCTATAGTACACGGATATTGCCTTAGTTATTATCTAATCTAATCTCTCTATCGATCTAGCTATCATCTATCTATCATATTTGTATATTGTGCAAGACGTATGTCTCTGGGCAGTTTACAATAAAAATAATACAAATTAAAACAAAATTAAAACATTAAAACAATTAAAAAGTTAACACAATGTTAAAACTGCTAAAACTGTATAAAACTGTACATCTAATTAAAAGCTTGGGTGAACAAATGTGCCCTAACGGCCTTTTTAAAAATTGTAAGAAATAGGGAGGTTCTTATTTCAGCAGGGAGCACATTCCAAAGCTTCAGGGCAGCAGAGGAGAAGGCCCGTCCCTGAGTAACCACCAGCCGAGCCGGTGGCAACTGCAGATGAACCTCTCCTGATGATCTCAAAGCAGGGTGGGGCTCATGGTGAAGAAGACGTTCTTTTAAATATCCAGGGCCTAAGCTGTTTAGACATGGTTCATTTGGTTTGATGGGGGAGAAATAACCAACAAAGATGAAGCAGTTTTTAAATGTTTAGTGTTTGAAAAGACTACAAGTGCCATAAAGAGAGCTACTTGTATGGCCACGCCAAGGCACATGAAACTACATAGCCAGTACGTCATCTGTAGCATCCAGCCATGTGATGGAGCAACTTTTGCCATGGCCTTAGAAAGTGGTTAGAAATGTACAATAATGGGGCAGAGTGGCTTACATGCAGACCAAGGAGGCACCAGCACTTTTCATGAAGCTCTGGTGTTGCTGTGCTGGAGACTAGCACAGATCTGCTATTTGCACAGAGGAGGGGGCAATTTTCTTATCTCCCCTGTCAATGGAAGCACTCCCTGCGACCCGGAAGTAGGTCCCTGAAAGTCATGTAGCCCCCAGGACCCTATGTTCAGGTTGCAGGGAGTGTTTCTGGGGATAGGAGAAATAGGTGAAGATCCCACCCCCCCACAGGTGCTCACAGTGCAAGGGAAGTGGGGACAAATGTCCCTGAGCCATGACAATGGGAGGCCCTCCAGCTGGGTGGCAGCTTGCTCTTTGCTCTCTCCTTCCTGCATCTCTGAAGAAGGCAGGGGCCCATCTTTACTTTTTGGCCCAAAGTCCACTACAACCTTGCTGCACCCCTGGGTCAGCATGCTGTGCACTCTGCACAGTGAGCTGTAAGTGGAAATGATGTGGACATTTCCCCCAGCATGGACATTATGAGGATGGATTGGTCCACAGAGTTTGTAGGGCCCTCAGCAGTAATCTGGTACCACCCGCTCCATTAGTAGGATTCTTTAGGCCAGGTAATGCTTATCTATTTATTGCCAGCATGTGGCTGAATTGTTGGCTGATTTTTTTAAGTGGGGCAAATTGGTCAACTGCCATCTTTCTCTTTCTCTTCGCCCTTTTGTGGTTGGGTTGTTTTGGTTGGCTCCCCCTCCCCAATGAGCTCCACTGGCACACTGGTTGCAGCACCAGTGCGCCAGTAGAGGAGCACAAAAAGGGCTCACATGGTTTGCCCCCTGCCTGCCCTAGCGCAACAGCTATAGCAACACACTGCTGCTGGACAGTTGTTAAGGTGCACATGCCTGAAGGAGAAGGGTAATAGAGGGAGCCTGAGTTGTTGGCCATGCAAAGTGACTGTTGAGGGGATGTTCTGATTTCTTTAGAGAGCTATGCCTCTCTAAGCTGGAGGCAGGAGAACAAAGGCTCAGGCAGCACTGAAGAGCTCTGGGTAGGCATATGGTTAAGTGAGAGAGTGATGGATTTCCCTCTTTTTTTGCTGGGGGGTGGGGGTGAAAGATAGATCCAGCAACTGACCCACAAAAAGCAGGTCAATTAACTGAAGGGAGACTGACTGGCAGAAGCTGGATGGAAGATTAACTGTATAGGAAATGATTTCAAGGATCTTATGTTTGAGGCTCAGACTCCAGCTCTGCCTTGTACTTCGTCTGTGCTCTTGGGGAAATCACTTATCTCCATGTAATCCAGCATTGCTTCCAACAGTGCTACACTCATGCAAACTTATTGGACTAGTGCAAGGATTTCTCACAAGCTCATTCCACTGTTATGAGCTTGCATTCCAGATTAGTGTTGCACTGGTGTAGCAAGGAACATAGGAAGCTGCCTTCTACCGAGTCTGGCCTTTGGTCCATGTAGCTCAGTATCATCTACACAGATCGGCAGTAGCTTCTCCAAGGTTGCCAGCAAGAGTCTCTCTCAGCCCTATCTTGGAGATGCCAGGGGAGGGACTTGGAACCTTCTGCATGCAAGCATGCGGATGCTTTTCCCAGAGCGACCCCATTCCCTAAGGGGGATATCTTACAATGCTCACATGTTGTCTCCCAAGCCAATGCCAATCAGGGCAGACCCTGCTTAGCAAAGGGGACAACTCATCCTCGCTACCACAAGACCACCTTTTCTCCCTTAGGTGCACTTGCTCAACCTGTGGTGCACTTCCTGATGTGAAACCTCTTTCCCAGGCCATAAATGTTGCAGAGAATGATGCAAAGCTATCGGCTAGTGGACTGAAAGTACAAGAGATTGAGCAACTCAAGAGCACCCACTCAGCTCTGTGACCTTCACACAGCAGGTACCTCTTTGTTCATTGCACTACCATAGTATTAGTTGGGATGCCAGCAAGTGTTTCACTGTTGTTTGTTCCCAGCATCTCATAATCACAGGTATATTGGCCATAGACATGGAAATCCCATATCTCTGTCATGAGTAAAGGGAGTGGTTTCCATTAGCGAAACTGGGCTGAATCAGGTAGAATGAGATTTGGGAGGGTGCAGCCATGTGAAGGCATGATGGGGGTAGTTTGGCAGGGCTGAAGGGATTTGTAGCACCTTTTGGAACTACTAGTTGCGGCTGATAATCACTTGTGACATACAGAGGAGGTATTTATTCCACCAAATAAAATACACAACTTCCGCTAAGCAGAGATTATAGCCATGTAATAAGTAATAATAAATGTAGGCGGGGAAATAAGATGAGTAACACAGTCCTGTAATTTCTCATATTCAGATTCCTTTCTTGTAGAACAGAGGCTCCTCTTCACATTACCCTTTATATTATTAGAACTTGGCAAGATCTGAAGCATTGCTTCTTGCATATAGCTCACATCCTGTGATTTGCATCTTGCCATATAAGACCTCATAGTGCCATTATATAATCCAAGTTTAATATGTATTTTTCCAGAATGAAAAGGGTACAGAGCTGAATGTTTGGTGAAATCATCACAGTCAGCTACTAGATTTTGAGACCGGTTCAGATACTCCATTCAACTGTCCATCTGCAGCAAAATTAGGCATATTTGTGGAAAGTAAGTGACCAGCATTTTTAAAAGCTAAAAGGCAAGAATTAAAAGAAACAACAACAACATTTTTTCCAGTTTAGAAGTTAATAATTCTGTAGAAACATATGAAGAAACAAGGTCCAACTTGTTAATAATTATATAAGATCAAAGCAAAAGCATGAAAAAAATTGTAACTAAACAAATGAAAATAATCTTTGGTGGTTTATTAATCTTTCCTATTTAAAATATGTATGTATTAATATTTTTAATATTCTTCCCATGGTGGAGTCTATGTGAGAGTTGGAGATAAAATGAGACAGATGTACTGACCATGGTTACCATGGGAGCTGTTTCCTTAGCAATCACAAAGCAGTCAAACATTTCTTCTCTTTTTCATATGACTTGTTTTTACTAGTCTGCATAGTTTGAGTAGCGAAGTCAGCTACTTAGGAAAACTTATTCCAATACAGGAAAATTAAAAGCAGATGCGGAACTGGTCATCTTGTTCACGTGCCTTCTGGGCCTGGAGTTCAAGGCTCTTGACTTGTCACTCAGTGGTTGTTCACAATATTTAGTTTCATTCAAAGTGAAATCTAGCAAAAGTTATTTTAAAAAAGAGCAGTGGCAAGGCTATCTCTTCATATGCATTGCCCATGTCATTCCATTCCTACCCCTGCATATTTCACTTTATTTTGTTATTTCATTAAATTCTTTGAAAGCTGTGCAACTAGAATGCAAGTGGAGAAGAATGTGGCTCGAATCTGACAGGATGCATTTGAAAGCTTATGCGGTAGTGATGTGTGCAGCAAAAAAAAAAAAAATTTCTCTGTGTGCATTGCATAGTTTAATTTCTGCTCCTTCTGCTTTAAACCAGTCCCTGGAAGAATTCTGCTATGACACTTTTAATGGGTTCTTTGCAATTCTGTGACTCTTGAGGAAGTGGACAAGCTGCTTGGGGTGGTGCAGCCTACCACTTGTTCTCTGGATCCTTGCCAGACTTGACTGCTTCTATCTAGCAGGGATATAGTTGGAAGTGGCCTTGTAAATAGCATTAATGAGGGACGGTAGGGTGCCTTCTTGTCTGAAGGAGGCAATGGTTATACTGCTTCTTAAGAAGCCTTCCCTGGACCTCTTCCCAATGGATAGTTATAGGCCAGTCTCCAATATTCCTTGGTTGGGTAAGATGATTGAGAGAGTGGTGGCCTCCCAGCTCCAGACAGTCTTGAAGGAAACTGATTATCTAGACCCATTTCAAACTGGCTTTAGGGCTGACTATGGGGTTGAGACAGCCTTGGTTGGCCTGATGGATGACCTCTGCCAGGGAATCTACAGAGGGAGTGTAACTCTGCTGGTTCTTTTAGATCTCTCAGCGACGTTCGATACCATCAACCATGGTATCCTTCTGAATCGCCTGGGGGTGGTGCGGATAGGAGGCCCTGTTTGCAGTGTTGGACCTTGGTGACATTTGCTCCTCAAAACAGGAGCTGTTATATGGAGTCCCTAGGACTCCATTTTGTCACCAATTCTTTTTCATATCTAAATGAAACCGCTGGGTGAGGTCATCAGGAGAGTTGGTGTTGGATGTTATCAGTATGCTGATGACACCCAAATCTACTTCTCCTTTTCATCTTCATTATCAGGAAATGGCATTCATTATCTAGCAGTAATGGGCTGGATGAGGGATAACAAATTGAAGCTGAATCCAAGCAAGATGGAGGTGCTCATTGTAGGGGCTCAGAATTTGAGGGATGAGTTAGAGTATCCTGCACTGGATGGGGTTGCACTGCCCCAGAAGGAGTAGATATGCAGCTTGAGAGTACTCCTGGACCCAGGCCTCACCCTGGTATCTCAGGTGGAGGCTATGGCCAGGAGTGCTTTCTATCAGCTTCGGATGATTCAACAGCTGTGTCCATTCCTTGAAGAGGACAGCCTCAAAACAGTGGTGAATCAGCTGGTAACCTCTCGGCTTAACTCTTGCAATGTGCTCTATGTGGGGCTGCCTTTGTACGTAGTTCAGAAACTTCAAAATGCGGCAGCCAGATTGGTCTCTGGGGCAACCCGGAGAGACCATATTATGCCTGGTTTGAAACAGTTGCACTGGCTGCCGATATGTTTCCGGGCAAAATAGAAAGTGCTGGTTATTACCTTTAAAGTGCTAAACGGCTTAGTTCCAGGTTACCTTAGAGAGCACCTTCTTCTGCATGATCCCCATCGCATGTTAAGGTCATCTGAGGAGGTCCATTTCCAGTTACCACTGGTACGTCTGGTGGTGACTCAGAGGCGGGCCTTCTCTGTAACTGCTCCTGGGCTGTGAAGTGCACTCCCAGCAGAAATCCGTAATCTGAGTTCATTATTGGCCTTCAGAAGTGCCCTTAAAACCTATCTGTTTGGCCTGGCCTTCCAGAGTTCTTAAACTGTTTTTAAACTGTAAAGGTTTGGTCTGGTTTTCTAGGGTTTTAAAAACTGTTGTAAATGTTTTAATAATGGTTGTATGTTGTTTTTACAGTTTTTTATTTTAACAGTTAATTGACTTTATTTCAAAGCAAACCACCCTGAGCCATTTTTGGAAGGGTAGTATAGAAATCAAATAAATAATAAAATAAATATAAATATAATAATATTCCTGCATAATACAATCTGCTAGAAAGCACATCTAGCCATTTTAAAAAAATAGTGGCAAATATCAGCATAGTGATCTGTGACTAAATCTATTTCTTTGCACAAAGTTTCCCCAGAAATGTAGAGGGACATCTAGATTATTCTGAAACTGACCAAGTCTCAAGTCCTTAATATTATGTAATAAGCAACAACATTCTGAAACTGCAGTGAAAGGGTAAAACTTAGTAAAACATCCAGGGTTCAGAAATTGCATGGAACCTCGGTTGCAGCAGAGTTCCACACAACCTGTCTCAGCCCCAAGAGTGTGCACCCCTCCTCCCATCCCCACGCAAGTGGCTTCTTCTTTTCTTTATCCCAAGATTGGTTATGCCAATATTGGTCGCAGTGTCTAAACTCACCAATATCAGCATATTCTAACCTACTTGCTTCAGAAAACTTGAGCCCCGAAACTCATTTGAAGCCAAGGATTTAAGTGAGTTTTGGAACTTGGGTTTTCTGAAACTGACAGGTTAGAATATGCTGAATTTGGTGGGTTCCGCCATTTATTTATTTATTTATTTACTTATTTATTTATTTACTTACTTACTTACTTACATTTATATGCCACCATCTACAAACAGCTCAGGGTGGAGCACAGTCAGAAATAAAACCATTTAAAATATTAACATAACATGTAAAATAAAACCATTTAAAATATTAAAATAAAACACATTTAAATCCATTAAATCCACTTTATTATTAAAAGCCAGGCTGAAGAGGTGGGTCATTATGGCTCTCTTTAAAACCTCCAGGAATGATAACCCTCTTATACCCATGAGGAGCAGTTTCCACAATCTAGGGGAGGGTAATGAGACGGCCCAATCCCAAGTTGCTGGCTGATGAACTGCTGGCACCCAAAGAGGGATCTCTCCTGATGATCTCAATGAGCAGAGTAGATCTTGCAGAGACAGGTGCTATCTCAGGTAACCTGGAGCTAAACTGTTCAGGGCTTTAGAGATAATGACCAGCAATTTATATTTTGCCTGGAAATTTACTGGCAGCCTGTGCAGTTCTTTAAGAGGAGGCATGATATGGTCTCTCAGGGCTACCCCGGAGAGGAGACCAATCTGGCTGCTTCATTTTGGACTAACTGAAGTTTCTGAACTACCCACAAAGGCAGCCCTACATAGAGTACACTGCAGTAGTCCAGTTTGTACGTTACCAGCTGTTGCATCACTGTTTTGAGGTCACTTTCTTCAAGGAACAGGAGAGGCTGTCATATTAGCAGAGCTGATAAAAAGCACTCTTGGCCATAGCCTCTACTTGAGACACCAGGGTGAGACCAGGATCCAAGAGCACTCCCAGACTACATGCCTGTTCTTTCTGGGGGAGTGTAACTCCATCCAGAACAGGAAATTCTATTCCATCTTTCTAATTATGACCTCCCCCCCCCCGCTGCAAATGAGCACCTCCATCTTACTTGGATTCAACTTCAATGTATTATCCCTCATGCAGCCCATTACTGCCTGGAGGCAGACATTTTGAGAGATTATGCCATTTCCTGATAATGATGACACCAAGAGAGAGATTTTATTTAAAATCTCTGATTTGCAATGTCTATTTAATTGCAATCAGTCTTGGCATATGCTTACTGAGAAGGGAAGAAGGCATTCACGCTGGGATGGGAGGGAATGTACGCTCCTGAGCTGAGAGTTTGCATACAGCTCTGCTGCAACTGAGGTTCCATAGGATGTCTGAACCCATCCACTACCTAGATAAGTTCAGCTGCAACCAAGGTTCCATGTGACATCTAAACTCACCCAGTATGTGCAATAAAGGGGCAAGAGTGGTGTCGGCATTCCAGTACTGCTTCTTTGCCGATGACTTTGCAAAATGTAAATCTTTTGCTTGTTTGATTTATAATCTTAGCAATAGCATGTATCTTTTAAAAAAGAACATTCAGCATGTGCTATTTTATTCTCTAGATAATTTTTTTTTAATGTTGGATCCTCATGTTAGTCTATTGTTGTAAAAACAATAAGAATAATTGGTAGCACTATGTAGACTAACTGTCAAGATGGTTTAATGATATACTTGAGCAGGAGCTTTCCTGGGCAACAGTCCACTTCATCAGATGCAAAGCAAGAACTGGCTGAAGTACAGCTGCAAGGTCAGTTAAAAGCATTCTAAAGTTCTTAAAGGGATATTAATAATATACATAGTGGAATATTTGTAGTGTCAATGAAAACTATTACTGCTACTGAAAAGTTACTGAGGCTATTTCACAATAGCTAAAAAAAATTGTGGCATGATTTCCATGACTATGACGTACTTTCAGTGACTATACTTTATTAGCAGATTGTGCTTTATCTGAAAAGTCCATAAATAAGGTGAATTTAGGTATACATCAAAACTGCTTATTGAAGAAACATGAACATACACTGTTTTTCAATCTCCTATCCACCTCCTATCTCAACACATTTATTCCAGCAACTGAGAAATGTTTTGATTCCATCAGAGAAAAATGTTTTTGGTAAAAAGCATAACCAATTAGGCACCATATTGATGCTCTAGTCCAGGGATTCTCAATGTTGGGTTCCCAGATGTTTTTGGACTTCAACACTCATAATCCCCAATCCCAGTGGCCTTTGGTTGTGGATTATGGGAGCTGAAATCCAAAAATATCTGAAGACCCAAAGTTGAGAATCCCTGCTCAAATCTACTAGGCTGCATTCACTATTGTCAATGTGCAACCTTTTCTACACAGTTCATACCAGAAGTACCCATTTTTAAATTAGCAGCTGTCCCCATATTGTGCACACATTCTATGCTAAATTTCACTGGGTTTTACTCCTTCTGACAGTCAAATTCAAATGGCAATTCACTGTATAACTGTGGTGCAATCTGACAGGGGTTGCCATTTGAAAACTGTCTATAACAATATTGTCAATTATATATGAAAACTATGAATTCTACATGTTCAGACATGAAGTAATGAGGGTGTGTAGTAATGAGTATGTAGTAAATTCATTTTATTTATTAACTTCCCCTTGTGTGTTGTTTGTTGCAAATACACATAGTGCAAATACACTATGACGTTCATTGGATGATACCTAGTTCTGGGTCTCCAAAGAAAGATGATTGTTTTTCTGCCCCATTCATGAATGTACAGATTCCAGCACTTTAAGAAAACACAATGGCTTACATACTGTGCAGCATGCTGCCTGGGGAAGGGTGATGCACACACATCCCTTCTACAGCAGCCAAGAGCCCATCTCTACTGCTAGTCCACTCCACTAACCAACATTGCTCCTGTACCACTCCCAGTGTTCCCAATGGCGGGAGCACTGCAGAAGTGAAGACATATGGCTTAGTGTGGATGCAGCAGCATCCATCCCAGCTAGGAATATAGACAGACTCTCTGCTGCAGCAGAAGCTGCACAGGTACATCCCCCTTCCATGGGTGACACGCTGCATTGAATGTAAGCCCTGTGTTCTAAAAACATTTTCCTCTGTGTATATGATCAAATATAGGAAAAACACTTGAGTTTTAGTGAAGCACTCCATTGTGTAAGATCTATGGGGTCAATTTGGATAATACTCCAACTGGTCCCTCTTAATCACGTGGCTGAAGAGCAAAGGTGCATACATCTCCCCTCCACCTGGCACCCTAATGCCACGGGGGTCAGTTCATCTGAAGAGTTCCTCTGTGTGTAGTTCAGTACTAGTATTCAAACACCAGTATTACGTACTATGTGAGGTTGAAATAGTAGTACCTCTGTGTAAGCATACTGAATGGGGGAAAGAAGTGCATGCCCAAGTTCCTCCTTCACATAACTGAAAGGGGCTAGCTGGAGCACCATCTGAACTGGTCCAAGGACATTTAGTAGAATCTCATGAGTGAGCAGATTCTGGAAGCAGTACAAATGTACCCAACCTCATCCTGAGGCTGAAGACAGTTCTTTGGCCTCCTGGGTATTTAATGGTAGAAAATGAAGGAAAAGAAAGGGACATGGTTCAGCTTCCAAGATATCCTAGTAAATTTCTAGATATATGTATACAGAATAATATGGAAGGGGTGTTAAGTAAAAGTTTTCCTCAGGGTAAATTTACAAAAGTCCAATAAATGGGATTCATGCCCATGATTAAAGTTTATCATTGAATACCACAGAGCCACTATGAAATTAGATATGGATGACAGATCATGTTGAATAAAATTATCATAATCACTATCTTAAATTTTCTTTTGGCAGCATCAAAAGCAATCTACTGGAAACACCACAATTACATATCAATTGACTCATTTTTGCCACTCATAATTTGTTTGGGAGAATTAATTTATAGTTGTTCAGAACAACCAATCTTAGGGAACCTGTGCTCAGACAAAAAATAATGTTTAATCCAATTGTTGAATCACTGAAAACAACTATTAATCCAACCCCTTTTATTATAGGTAAAATACCCATTTCTGCTCTAGTAGAACATGGAAGGTACACTTCAGAACTAATGCAACTTGTTGTATACTGCCCAGAGCCTTTACATGGGGCAGTTATAAATGTAAATAATAATAATAATAATAATAATAATAATAATAATTATTATTATTATTATTATTATTATTATTATTATTAGAAATTGAAAGGCTGTGGCAGAAAAAGACCAAAATAATCCCAGTGGTAATTGGCATCCTGGGTGCAGTTCCAAAAGACCTTGAAGAGCACCTCAACACCATAGGGGCCACAGAAATCACCATCAGCCAATTACAAAAAGCAAGTTTACTGGGAACAGCCAATATTCTGCGACAATATCTATAACAACAGCAACAACATTGACAATAAAATTCAGCCATCCCAGGTCCTTGGGAAGGACTCGATGTCTGTATAAAACAAACCAGTCAATAACACTTGTCTGACTGTGTAAATAAAGAAATAAATAAATAAATAATTCGTAAATCTCAGAGCTTTCTTCTGGAGAGATTCCCACAGCAGTCATCTGTAAAAGCCCTATACTTCTGACCCATGAACTCGTCCCACAAGATATGCTGATGACCACTAAGTCAGATAACTTTAATAGGGAACTGGGCAGATTGATGATTATCTGTCAATACTTAGTCATTCGGTGTTGAGAGGCAGTATGCCACTGAATAGTGTATAGTAACACTGGATAAAGGGGCCTTCAGGCCCTGTATGTGGACTTCTCAGAAGCTTATGGTTGGTCACTGGAGGAAGCAAGATACTGGAGTAGATGAACCTTTTTTCTGATCTAGTAGGGCTCTTCTTAAATTTTTATGTGAGTGCATAATTTGGATTGTTGGAGAAATGTGTGCAAGAATTAATGTACTACTAGCTGAACTGGCACACAGCATCTGCGCCGCTAGTCTCTCCTTGCCTCATTCCCCCCTCCCTTCCCCCCCAATCTATTCCCCATTATTTTCGCCTGCTGGCTGCCTCCTTTGCTAGTGCCTGCCACCTCCTCCACTGCTCTCCCCGCTCCCAGCCCCCATGCCAGCCACAACAGCCCCAGTTGCTGTGCCAGCCTCCACCCGGCCATTTTTGGGAGCCCGCCGCCGCCCGTCCAGTGGGGCTCCTCTCAGCAGCGCGGCTCAGCCACCCTCCTCCGCCTCCTCTTGTCGCACCTCCCCTCGCTAGCTGCCCCCAGCCGCCGGAGCAGCACCCCCTTGTCCTCGGTCTCTTCCTCCGGGCTCCTCCAACCCCCAACCGACGTTTCCCTCAGTTCTGAACTCTCGCAGCATGTCGCAAGAGTTCCGCCACCAAATCCTGGGCACACATGGTCCCAAGAGAATTACATATATAGATAGTGCCAGTAAACCAAAAGGAAAATGGGGAAGAAACCCTCAATATGTTATAAAAATAATTACAATCTTTATTCATTTGTATGAAAATCCATTTCTCTTTAGAAGTGAGATATATTGTTTGAAAAGAATACTAACACAACAAATTTTTATTGCCTTTGAGGAAGAGCTTTTTCAGCTTGAAGCATGTATGGCAAGATTTTCAGTTAAATTGATTTTCACACAAAAGAATAAAAGTTGGTAATTGTTTTTACAGCACCTTGGGGGTTTCTTCCTCTTTTTCCTCTAGGTATAATTTGGATCCCAACATGTAAGACCTGTATACCATCCTGTGTTCTCCAAAATCTAAGGACATCAGATACAGACTGATCTACTTTTAATCTAGCTGAGTCATGAATATTTGTTTTTCCAAGAACCAGGAAATAAAACCAATCAGTAACAGTATGAATTTACTTGCTTAACCTTATATGAATTGAGACAACAGCAGGTTTATGTTCACAAACCCAAACTTTTGTTTTGTTGTAGTTAATATTCAGAAAATTTCTGCAGCAGAAATTACCCATAGGACTTAACACAAATAGACTTAATACACTTACTAAACTGAGTACAGTAAAAGACAGAAGGACCACCTCATTCACACACAACACAACTTTCTATTGTCATCTATGGGACGAAGGAATTTGCTTCCTTTATAATATGTGATCATTTCAGTCATCATGTGATTAATCTGGTCATGTGATCACAATCTCAGAGAAGACACATCCACAATCTTTATGGCAGTCTTGCAAATATTTGCTTCAGGAAACACAGTATTATTGTGTTGTGTAAAAACATGTGTGACATGCTGTATTAGTCAATTATATAGAACAAAATAATAATAAGGTGGCACCTTTGAGACTAACTGATGTTTTAATACATGAGCTTTCATGGGTTATAACAATTTCTTCAGATATTAGATATCTTCATAATAGAACAGAAACCTTCTACAGAATAGAATAGAATAGAATAGAATAGAATAGATTCTTCAAATATTAGATGTTCAGTGTTATTGTGGTTATGTGCAATGCCTCTCTTGGGCTTCAAGGACCAAGAGGCAGCGGTAGCACCTCTCCAATGCTCTTTGTGGTCTAGAGAAATATAATAATGAGAGCCAAGAGGAGGTGCTATCATCTGATTTAGTAGGCAAGTGGCTACCTGCAACCTTGCCTAGGGAGAAAATGCACTTATCCAGTTAGTCACTGCCATTTGGGAGGGCTTTAATCACACAGAATGATCTGTGTGCTAATATTTTTTTCAGTTTTATTTTGAAACTTACCTTTTAAAAGTACATGCTTCTTAAAAGAGATCCTATTGCTATAACCCAGTGTATGAGTCACTTCCATCCTTACAGAAACTGTCAGTGCCTCTTTTCACCAGAAGCATAGAGAAGTACCAGATTGCTTCTGGTGTCATGTCATAATTATGTTTAACTCTGTAAGCAGAATGATTAAAACAGAAATATTCACACACACATACAGACAACCTCTATCCCTATGTGTTTATTCTTTGTAGAAAGATGATTATAATTCTTCTGCAACCTGTGAGTTGACGTTGCATATCTTCATTTTTTTAACATATCCCCTAACTACTGCAGACAACAAAATGGCTCTGGGCTTTTATTTTTTGTGTTGTTGTTCAGGTTGACTGAAATTTAATTAGACAATGATAAAGAGAAGGAAAATTGCAGCGTATGTGCACATGGAATTGTTGATTACCAACATTCGCTGCCACTCTCTGTAATACAAAGCTCAGTGCCATGGGGTAGGTTACAGAGTACATCTGTTTCCTTCCTAGGGGTTTTCTTTTCATGAGTACAATATCTATGATGCAGCATTGGAGGCCAAGTCAGAAGGGTTTCTTCAGCTTTGTTTACAAACATTGTTAGCTGAGATCTGACAAATTGGACAGGCAGAAACAGAGCAAGCTAAAAGAAACATATAGTAGGTGGAAAGAAAACCATCACTGGCTTTTGAGCTATGACTTGGGTGCCCTTGCTTACAGCACTGTTGGAAGGCAAGCAAAAGAGAATGGGGAGTAGAGGCAAAGTTTTGCACCATCCACAAATGCTGTGCATAAATCTGGAAATGCTGCTAATCTGCAAGTGAGAAGCAAACAACTATTCCAGGCCATTTTCAGAGCACATTATGTCAAGTGGTTGTAATTTATTCTGAGCGTCTCCCACCTCAACTTCACTTGTATACCAGTTAATGAATATTTACAGGGCCTTATACTCAAATAAACCATTGATCTATCTAGCCTAGTACTGCCTACTGTGTTTAGAGTTGTGACTTTGACTAGATTCTGGGCATGTCACCCACTGCCCATTGGGACCATTGGCCTTAAAAAAAACACCACAGTTCTAAGCCTTTTAGAAGCGAGGATGGGTTGAAAACATGTGCAAGCGAATGATATTCTTCCCAATTATGTAGTGTGAAATAAGACCATTCCGTCCTTCTCCTATTTTTAGCCAATGAAAGAAGTCACAGCTATGAATGACATTTAGAGAACAACAGACTTCCCTGGAGGGGAAACAGACTAAAGTAATCATTGTGTAAGAAAGGGGCTTCCTGATTCATGTTTGAAGGTGGTTTTGTTTTGTTTTTGCGCCCTTGGGACAGAAGTTACAGCTGCCTATAGAAAACAACTGAGAAGTCCAGAATTTTGGTGTAGCTGTGACTGGACAGCAGCATACCCATCCAGAAACAAAAGTACAGCAAATACAAAAGACGATGCTCTTCGTAGCGCAAGTCTCACAGTTTCACACAGTTGCATAGTGGGATTGGGTGTGGGTTTTTTTGGCACCACCCACTCTCCCCCTGCCGCCACTGGCCTCCTCAGGAACCCACTTCTCTTCACCCTTGTACAGTACCTGCAAAGAGCTGGCATGTGGGCTAATGATGTTGTAATGATCATAATTCCTCACATAGAACTACAGTTCCCAGGATTCCTTGAGACAGAGAATGGCTTTAAAACCAGTGTAGGTATGTGCTGTAGATATGATCATAGAGATGATGTAGGAGAACATTTATTGAAGAAATGTTAAGGATTGGTGGGAGGGGCATGGGAGGGGTTGTTTGGAAAGTGAGGGAACAGGAGCAGATGTAATTATTCTGAAGTGCAGATTGTATCCATAGAACATGTGCAAATAGTCCAAAAAAATAACCACTCTGCATAGTGGGCTCTGCTGAGTTGTAAATGTTTTTGTTTAGTTTTGTTTTTTTAACTTCCAGTATTTATTGAAAACGTTTTTTAACAAGGATCCAGAACAGTGTACATAGTATAAAACAATGTAAAACATCAAAAAGACATACAACTAAAATCATGAAACCATTAGGGGTGTGCAATTCAGATTTTTGGTGATTCGGTTCGGGACCCAAACCGAATCACCCCTGTTCTGTTTTGTGCCCGAATATGGGCCACCCGAATCACCCTTGATTCGGTTCAGATTCGGATTTAATCCAAATCCAAATCTGAATCGATTTGGGGGAGCAAAGGGGCCCAGGGGTAAAATTTTGGGATGGGGTGGTAGTGCTCAATGGGTGGAAGCTACCACCCCAATTTCAGGGGGATTGGGCAAAGGGCTGATTTTGGGGAAAATTTTGAAGTTTTAGTGACTTTGGGGCAGTTTGGGGTCATAGAATGGGATCTGGGCAAAAAGAGTGGGGTGGGGTGGTAGTGCCTAATGGGTGCAGGCTACCACCCCAATTTCAGGGCGATTGGGCAAAGGGCTGATTTTGGGGGAATTTCTGAAGTTTTCATGTCTTTGGGGCAGATTGGGGCAGATTGGGGTAGAAAGTGGGGCCTGGGGCAGAATAGTGGGGTGGGGTGGTAGTGCCTAATGGGTGGAGGCTACCACCCCAATTTAAGGGGGATTGAACAAAGGGCTGAATTTCGGGGAATTTTTGAAGTTTTGGTGTCTTTGGGGCAGTTTGGGGGCAGAAAGTGTATCTGCCCCAAAAGGGTGGGGCAATACTTTCTGCTTGGTGAAAGATTTTCTTTCCAATGGCATTGTCACAAGAATATTGTACAGTAAAATCTGCCCATCTTGTGTAACCTGTGTTATACTTGCCTCTCTATGATCCTCACCACTCCCAACAGTTGAGTTCTTCTGAGAATGTCCCTCCTCTAGGCAGCTTCTTGTAGGGAAGCTTGACCTGTGAAACTCTGGAGCATTGCATGTTCACTGGTGGTGCCACAGCTGTGTGGAATGTCCTCCCTAAGGAGATCTGTCAAGCTTTTTTGCCTTTGAATTTGGGAAATTAAAATTAGTATTCCATTAGGCAGTTTGCAGCTGCTTATCTGCTGTCATGTTTGCTTGCATAGCTTTCTAGCTGTAGAATTCTATATATAGAATTAGTTTGCTTATATAGCATTCTAGCTAAACCTAGTTAATGGTTTGCTAGGGATGTGCAAAAAATTTCAGGCACGGATAGATCTGTGCCCGAAATGAGCAATTTTGGGTGATTCGGGGCTGAACCGAATCACCCTCGATGTCCCCCGATATTTTTCGGGGCCGAGCCGAATCACCCAAATTTCGGGGCTGAAAAATTCGGGTGATTCGGCTCATGACCAATTTTGGGGGATTTTTTGAAGTTTTAGTGACTTTGGAGCAGTTCAGGGGCATAGAATGGGATCTGGGCAAAAAGAGTGGGGTGGGGTGGTAGTGCCTAATGGGTGCAGGCTACCACCCCAATTTCAGGGGGATTGGGAAAAGGGCTGATTTTGGGGGCATTTCTGAAGTTTTCATGTCTTTGGGGCAGATTGGGGCAGAAAGTGGGTCCTGGGGCAGAATAGTGGGGTGGGGTGGTAGTGCCTAATGGGTGGAGGCTACCACCCCAATTTCAGGTGGATTGGGCAGAGGGCTGAATTTTTGGGAATTTTTGAAGTTTTGGTGTCTTTGGGGCAGATTGGGGGCAGAAAGTGGATCTGTCCCAAAAGAGTGGGGTGGGCTGGTAGATAGTGTCTAATGGGTGGAGGCTACCACCCGTCCCCAATTTCAGAGTGATTGGGCAGAGGGCTGGATTTGGGTGAATTTCTGAGGTTTTTCTTCATAAGGTGCAGTGTGCTAGATTGATATTCATAGTAAATGAGAGTGTGAAAAAGTGAAAATGGGGTCATGAGAGTTCTTTAATTGAAAAAAATCGCATTTGCTTGCTCACCCTAACCTCAGAAGTTTTTCTGAAGGGATGTTTTCCCTTATTTTCTGAGGTGTGAATTCTCATTCAATGATAGCAGATGAGATTTTTTTCAAGTGATAGCACCAAGCAGAAAGTATTGCCCCACCCTTTTGGGGCAGATACACTTTCTGCCCCCAAACTGCCCCAAAGACACCAAAACTTCAAAAATTCCCCAAAATTCAGCCCTTTGTTCAATCCCCCTTAAATTGGGGTGGACAAAACAAATCACCCCTGAGATAGTTGGCCAGATTCAGGTCCAAAACAAATCACTTGGATTTTGGACCCGAAAAAATTCATAGATTCGGACATCCATTTTATGGTGCTCTCTCTTGCTGTCTACATTTTGTGTCAGATTTTTTTTTTTAAAACCCACCCTCCCAAGCTTCAGGTTGGTGACTTACAGTGTGCAAAATTGGCTGGTGATTCCCCCTGGTTCCAGATTGGCTCATTTCCATTCAAATCCTGTGTTGCCAGGGGTGACTGACCCAGCATTGGCTAGGGAAAGTGTCAAAGAAGGGACAAGGGTGGGGGGAGTTTGAAGGAGGTTTTTTCAAATGTACTTAAGGAGGCAGCCAGCCACCATTCTGCCTTTCTGCCCTGTAGGAGAAGAGAGAGAGAGTCAGAGGAGCTTCGCTTTGCCTTGCCTGCCTGCTGCCTGGAGTGAATTCTCTGCTTTTTGTTCCTGCTTTCCTGATTGAGGAAAAGAGAAGAGATTTCTTTTTCACCTCCCTTCCTGCTGCTGAGAGAATCACTGCCTGTTCCTGCTGTCTGTGAGAATCAAATAGGGTACAAAATGATTTGTACCCAAAACTACCTGTTTGGGCAATTTGTGGACAAAACAAATCACTCCTGTGCTAGCTGGCCAAATTTGGACACAAAACAAATAGGGGGTGATTTGATTTGGGTACAAATCAAATGGGGGAGGGGAAAAAAGATTCATGCACATCCCTACTGAGGACCACTTTCCATGATTTAAAAATAAAAACAAGGGAGAAACCAAATAAATTCCTTGAAAGAACACTATGGTGGGTTGAATGGGGACAGTTATTCTCCCCCCCTCCCCGTTTTAAAACTTTTTAACTCCATCCACCCATTTTTAAATGATAGATAGATAGATAGATAGATAGATAGATAGATAGATAGATAGATAGATAGATAGATGCAAATGTGCAGAGTTTTTTAAAAAAACCATTCAGGGTCATCTCCTAGCCCAGAACCTCAGATAAAAAGAACAGCCTTTACCTGCCTACAAAAGCCTGTGAGAGAGGTGAGGGAGCACATCTCTGAAGGGAGGGAGATTCTGTAAGATGGATAGATTAACTTGGGAGGAGGGAGTTCATCTAGGATCCAAGTCATTTGGGCTATAAAGGTCAAAAGCACCATCTTGAATTAAACCTGGAAATAAATGGGCAGTTCTTATAGAACTGGAGAATGTAATCCTCCCAAGCAATCCTGGCAACTATTTTTTACAACATCTGAAGTTTTGGAATGCTTTTGAAGGGCAAGCCTTTATTTGATGTACAGTCTAAGGGGGCTCTGCATACCACGGCAACATACCATCACAGAGATCAGGACATTTGCAAGGTTCAAAGTGGCATGCAAGTCACTTGCATATCACTTCTGACCATGCTGGAGGCCTTTACCATGTATAATTGTGAGCACACACCCTTTCTCCAGTGTTCCCTGTAGCAGGGGATTCCCAGATGTTGACTACAACTCTCATAATCCCTAACCAAAGGCGATTGCAGCTGAGGATCCTAGGAGTTCTAGTCAACAACACCCGGGAATCCCTGTAACAGACAACATTGCCTTCTAAGCTCTTTGATTGTAGCAATTAAGCATGGTATAGGTTGCAAAAGGAGATGTTATTTGCTATCAGTCATGGCTTATTTGTGCTTTCATAAGTTCTAAAATCACACTTGAAGTAGCTTGTTAAGTAATACAGTACCTTGCCATAGCTTCCTGTTAGTTGTACACATTCTAATTAATTTTGCCAATTTGCAAATAAAAATTAAATTCAACCGAAACATTAAGGAGTTCATGTTTTCAATAAGTGGCACTCAGTGATTTAGCCACATGCCTCCCATTAATAACGGTGGGAATCATGCAGCTAAATCACCCCCTATTGCTTTAAAAATGTACCCCTAAGGTATACAAATCAGATGCTGTGTGTCAGCTTCAACTACTGTGTTTCCCCCCATTTAAGGCTCTGTTAGAGTTGGCTGATACCATTCAGTGCACACATTCTAACCAATAAGAGTGTACAAAGGGGGAACAAAAGGAGAAACATGCCTTCCTAAAGCAGAGAGACATGTTCCAAATGGGACACCACCGGCCTTTTACTCTCACCAACTAAACAGTTGTTTTGAAAACCCAGGATTGGTCTTAATTGGGGTTGAATTCTTGCTCAGCCAGAATTTGAAATAGAAACCCAGATTATAGTTGGGTATAATGAGTTCAGGGATGGGCCCATCTTATTTTGGTAGTTTCCAGGTCAGTTCCAGGAAAGGTATGCAAGTCAAGGCCCAGCACTAACTCAGGATACCTCCATGCAATGCGAGGCCTGCATTCTGGAGTACAGAATTCACATGGATTTTATAATACACTCTGCAGTTTCACAGAAGTAGAATTTGTTCTCAGCTTTGTCCAGATTTTTCAGGTTGTACCGTTCATCCCGGCTTATTTCTAGAAATTCAGTGTAGTGGATTTGTTTGCATTTATTTGAAAGAAAACGACGATGCAGTGACACTGTATACACTCAAAGGCTTCCCCAGTTACTTTTCAGTCCCTTCCCTTGATCTCTTTGGTTTTAGACAGAGTGGCTGCCTCCTAAGGCTAAGTTCCATGCACCTGCTGTTGGGATCAAATGAAGGGCACATGAACCCCCTGCTAACTTGGCAAAGAGGCACCTTTTACCATGGTGATTCTCTTTATTTAGCAGGGGGAGAGTAACTGGCCCTATCCACCCCAGCACAGTACCTCCAGTGACTGTTGCTGGTATCTATCTTAAGTTTCTTTTTTAGATTGTGAGCCCTTTGGGGACAGGGTTCCATCTTATTTGTTTGTTATTTCTCTGTGTAAACCACCCTGAGCCATTTTTGGAAGGGCAGTATAGAAATCAAATTAATAATAATAATAATAATAATAATAATAATAATAATAATAATAATAATGACGACTCGATGTCTGGATAAAACAAACCAGTCAATAACACCTGTCTGTGTAAACAAGAAATAATAATAATTAATAAGTGTAGCAATCTGGCACTGTAAGCCAGTGCCCTGGTATGAACGTATGAAGCTGCCTTATACAGAATCCCACCATTGGTCTGTCTAGTCCAGTACTGTCTACTATGATTAGCACTAGATCCTCAGAGTCTCAGGCAGAGGTCTTTTTAAGCCCCTTAAGATCCTTTAACTGGAGATGTTGGGGATTGAACCTGGGATCTGTGCAAAGTATGTGCTCAACCTCAGAAGTATGTTTAAGCCCATTGATTTCAGGATTGTGTAAAGGGGTGCAAGACTACTGTAAAAGTCCCTTGCTAACTGAGCAAAGAAATACCTTTTAAAGTGGTAATGCTCTATATTTAGCAGCCGGAAACCAACTGCCCCTATCCAGCTCCAGGACAGCATCCCTCCAGTGGCTGTTGCTGATGTTTACCTCCTATTTCCTTGTAGGCTGTGAGCCCTTTGGGGACAGGGGAACATCTCATTTCTATATTATTTATTTTTATATTTAAACCACTTTGAGAATTTTGATTGAAGAGAGGTGTATAAATATTCATAGTAGTAATTCTGTACGTCTTTATTCCAGTATGTAGGAATTGCCATGGCTGTCTCCAAACACCTCCATATATCAGGTCACATTGCTATTTCTCCATGTTGTCAAGTACCTGTTTACATGCAGAGAAAATAAGTTGGATTTGCTTGAGGACAGCAAACCTTGGTGGCACTTTGCACAGTGGGCGACATTCTGAACACTCTAACCTCAGCCTTAGTAAGCTGCTGGGACTGCTACACAATAAAAGGCAGCCCCGGGGCTGTTGTGGAGGCAGGCTGCTGTGAAACCCATTAAAATAGCATGTGGGCACTTGCTTCACACTACTTCCATTGGAGTCAGTAGACAGAGTGTGAAGCAAGTGACCATGCGGCGTTTCTTGAATAGAAACAATCATATGCCTTTTTCAGATTTTACATGGTGTAAAGATGAGCACCCAGAGCTGTAGGGTGTGGCATCATGATCACAGGTGGCCCACTAGATGCCACTGTGGGAAGCAGGATGCTGGACTGGATAGGCCTTGTCCCTGATCCAGCGGGGCTGTTCTTATATTCTTAAAATGTATAGATGTGGGGGTGGAACCTGTTACTATGATTGGTTTTGCCTATTATTTTATTTTCACAACACTGAAATATCATTTCAGATGTTGAAATGAACAACCATAGTTTGAAGGCAGAACCTGCCTCCTGTAATGCCTCCCCTCTGCCCCCTATTCACATTTATTCCTTCACTGTATAAAGGCTAAAAGGGGCTGGTCATGCAGGTTAACATAAACACATGTAGTGTTTGCAAATTCTATTAATGTCATAGATAGATAGATAGATAGATAGATAGATAGATAGATAGATAGATAGCATTCATTCATTCATTCATTCATTCATTCATTTCATGTGAATGCCCCCACCTGCAGATTGAAATGCTACAGTACAATTTCAGAATAATTTTACTATATGAGTTGTTTATGTAGACTAGTCCTTAGGTCCCTCCCATGATACATGCATACAGCTGCCTGCCTGTAAGTTGGAAAGCCTCTGGTATCCATGCATATCATGAGAAGAGGCCAGCACTTGCACAGTGATCATATAGTATACACACACAAACACAGAGACGTGTGTTTATTTATGTGTGTGTACAAACACTCACATATATACACATATATACAAATATACACATACATACAGATGATAGATAGTTAGTATAGGAGCAAATTAGTGGTTTTTGTTGCTGATGCTTTGTATTTTATTGTTATACTAGCCAACCCACACAGAGCATCTGTGCGCTCTTTGGAGTTGGCTGTTCCCTTCTGCCTCCTGCCCCACTCTCCCTCCCTCCCTCCCTTCTGCCCCACACTCTTGCCTCTCTTGCCCTCCCTCCCCCTCCCTTCCGCCCCACTCTCTCTTACCCTCTCTCCCCCTCCCACCCCTCTCTCTCACCCTACCTTCCCTCTCACCCTCCTGCTCCAGTCTCTCCTGCACTCCCTCCCCTCCCCCTGCTTCTCTCTCCTGCCCTCCCCCTGCCCCTCTCTCTTGCCCTCCCCCTGCCCCACTCTCTCATGCCCTCCCCCCTGCCCCACTCCTTCTTGCCCTCCTCTCCCCCACTCCCTCTTGCCCTCTCCCTGCCCCACTAACTCTTGCCCCCCTGCCCCCTCCCTCATGCTCTTCCCCCTGCCCCACTCCCTCTTGCCCTCCCCCTCCCCCTGCTGCACTCCCTCTTGCCATCCCCCTCCCACTTGCCCTCCCCCTCCATCTTGCCCTCCCCCCTCCCCCTACATTTAAAAAAGTTCTACTTACCAGGCCACCGCTGCCGCTCCTCCTCCCAGGCGGCGAACAGGAAAGTCCCGCCGCCCAGTTCGCTCCCACCCCAGTCTCCCACGGGCTCCTCCTGGCCTCGGTGGCCGGTCCCAGGGCTGCCTGGCCAAGAGCCGCCTCCAGGGCCTGTCCCGCCGGCGGGCCCACCATGCCAAGTGCCTCCTCTGTGGCCTGTCGTGCCCGCTGCCACCACTTGCCAGTCTTTTTGGCCAGCCACAGGCCAGCCACCTCTCCCCCCACCCCCACCTTCTGCCCCAGTATCACAGTCGGCTGGGCCCGCCACCGCTTCGCTGAGGCTGGGCCGGGCCTGCAACCACCACCCGTCGCCAGGCCAGGCCCTCCAGCGGCCCTGGCTCGCAGCCAGCCAATTCTCCTCCTCCTGGGTGTGCCAGCCAATCAGGCGCCTCCACAGCCCAGCCAATCAGCTGGGCTGCTGAGACGCATTTTCCCTGGGCACACCTCGGAGAAATATATATATAGATTGTGCATGTTTTAAAAACTTTTAATTAGATTTGTATTTTTATATTCCAATATTTTATTGTGTAACTTTTATAGTCTTATATTGTTTTAAGTGTTTTGTAAACCACCTTGAGATTGCTTTAATGAAAGGCGGTATAAAAATTTAACAATAAATAGATGAAATAAGCAAATGTATTCACATTTAGAAAG